>NW_026695109.1:0-12622 GCF_021218885.2 Marmota monax | reverse complement strand
TATTTCTAACCCTAAGCTTAATCTTAACCATAAACCCAACACTAACCCTAACACTAAAGCTAACACTAACACTAACACTATCCCTAAACCTAAACTTTACCCTAACACTAACCTCAACACTAATTTTAACCCTAACAATAACCCTAAACCTAATACTAACCATAATGCTACCCCTAAACCTAACGCTAACACAAAACCTAAACCCTAACCCTAACCCTAACACTAAACATAACCCTAACCTGAACTCTAACCCTAACCCAAACACTAACCCAAAACCTAACCCTAACTCTAACCCTAACACTTACATTAAAACTAAACCTAACCATAAACCTAACCATAACACTAACCGTAACCTTAACCCTAAATGTAACACTAACCCTAACTTTAACCTTAAAACTAACTTGAAGCCTATTTCTAACTCTAACACTATCCCTACCCCTAAACCTAACCCTAAGCCTAACACTAACAGTAAGCCCAACCCTAAACCAAACACTAACCCTAACCCTAATCCTAACACGAACCCTAATCCTAACTCTAACACTAACGATAACCATAACCCTTACCCTAATGCTATCACTAACTCTAAAACTAACCCTAACCCTAACGCTAAACCTAACCGTAACCCTGACACTAAAACTAACCATAACAATAACCCTAAACCTAAACCTAAACCTAAACGTAACACTAACCTTAACTCTAACCCTAACATGAACACTAACCCTAACACTAACCCTAAGTAAACCTAACCCTAACCCTAACCCTAACTAGAACCATAACACCAACACTAACCCTAACCCTAACATTAACCCAAAACCTAACCCTAATCCTAATTTAACCCTAACCCTAAACCTAAACCTAACCTTAATCCTAATCATAACCGTAAACATAACCATAACACTAACCCTAAATCTAACACTAAACTTAACCCTAACTAAACCTAACACTCAACCTAACCCTAACCCTAACCCTAACACTAAATTTAATCATAATCATAAACCTACCCTAATCCTTACCTTAACCCTAATCAAACACTAAAATTAATCCTAACACTAACCCTAACCCTAATGCTAACCCTAACCCTAACCTTAAAAATTACACTAAACCTAACCCTAAACATAAACCTAACACTAACCCTAACCCTAACACAAACCATATACCTAAACCTAACCCTAAATAAAACTTAACCTAACTCTATCCATAAAATGAGACCTAACCCCAAACCTAACGCTAACCCTAACACTAAACCAAACCCTAACCCAAACCCTAACTTAAACCTAACCCTAAACCAAACACTAACACAAATCCTATCATATCACTAACCCTAACCACAACACTAACCCTAAACCTAACACTAACCTTAACCCTAACCATAATCCTAACCCTAACACTCACTTTAACCCTTAGAGTAACACTAAATCTAATCATAACCACAACCCTAACCCTAACCTTACCTTAACCCTAACCCTAACACTAACCCTAACCCTAACCATAACCCTAACCCTAAACTTACCCTAACCCTAACATTAATCCTAATCCTAACCCTAACTCTAATAATAATCCTAACCCTAAACCTAACCAAAACACTAACTCTAACCCTAATACTAACCCTAACCCTATACATAACCCTAATCCTTACACTAAACCTAACCCAAACTCCAGAACGAACTCTTACCCTGACTAAACCTAACACCCAAACAGTAACCCTATCCCTTACCCTAAACCTAACCCTAACCCTAAACCTAAGCATAAACCTAACCCTAACACTAACCCTAACTCTAACCCTAACCCAAAACCTAACACTAACCGTAAACCTAAACCTAAACCCAACCCTAATCCTAACCATAAGCTAACCCTAAACCTAACCCTAACCCTAATCCTTACCTAATCCTAACACTAACCCTAAAACTAACAATAATATCAAACATAACACTAACCCAAACCCTAACACTATCCCTAACCCTAACACTTACATTAAAACTAAACCTAACTCTAAACCTGACACTAACCCTAATTTTAAACCTAACTCTAAACCTAAACATAATTATAACACTAAACCAAACACTAATGCTAACTATAACTATAGTCCTAACACTAACCCTAACACTAACTCTAAACCTAACAGGAATCCTAAGCCAAATGCTCACCCTAACCTAAATCTAAACCTGAACCTATCCTTAACAGGAACCCTAAACCCAAACCTAACCCCAACCCTAACAATAACCCCTACCCTAATCCTAACCCTAACCCTAACTTAACCCTAATTCTAACACTAACCCTAACCCTAACCCTAACACTCACCCTAACCCTAACCGTAACACTAACACTAACTGTAATTATAACCCTAAACCTAAACCTCAACCTTAAACTATCACTGAACCTAACCCTAACACTAACCCTAACACTAATGCTAACCCTAACTATAACTCAAACCACAACCCTAACCCTAACCTAACCTAAACCCTAACCCTTACCTAACCCTAACCCTAATCCTTACCTTACACTAATCCTAACCCTAATCCAAAACCTAACACTAACCTTAACCTTAACCCTAAACCTAACTGTAACACTACCCTAAACCTAACCCTATCCCTAACACTAACCCTAAACCAATCCTAACCCTAAACCTAACCATAACACAAACCCTAACCCTAACACTAACACTAACCCTAAACCTAACCCTAATTCTTACCCTAACACTAACCCTAAACCTAACTCTAACCGCAACACTGACACTAACTTTTACCCTAACCCTAAATCTAACACTAACTTTAAACCTAAACATAACCCTAACCCTAAGCCACACCCTAACCCAAACCCTAAAACGAACCCTAAATCTTACGCGAATCCTAACCCTATAACTAACACTAAACCTAACCCTAACACTAACCCTAACACTAAAACTAAACCTAACCCTAACCCTAAACATAACCCTTAACCTAACCCTATATTTATCCCTAAAACTAACCCTAACCGTAACCCTATCACTAACACTAATCCTAACCCTATTCCTAGCCCTAACCCTAATCCTAACCGTAACACTAACCCTAACCCTAATCCTAACCCTAGCACTAACCCCAAATCTATAACTTATCCTAAACCTATAACTAATCCTAAACCTATCACTAACCATAATCCTAACCCTAACCCAAACTCTAAACCTAACCCTCAACCTAACATAAACCATGACCCTAACCCTAACCCTAACCCTAAAACTAACACTAAACCTTACCCTAATCCTAACTCTTAAACTAACCCTAACCCAATTTCTAACTCAAATCCTCACCCTAAACCTAAACCTTATCCATACCCTAACAATAACCCTAACTCTTACCTAATACTAAACCTAAACCTAACCCTAAACCTATCACCAACCCTAACCATAACTATAACCCTAAACCTAACACTAACCCTAACATTAACACTAACCCTAAACCTAACCCTAACACTAACAGTAACACTAACCGTAATCCTAACCCTAACCCTAACACTTACCCAAACCCTACCCTTAACCCTAACACTAACACTAACCCCCCTAACTCTAACCATAATCCAATTGTAACCCTAAACCTAACCCTAACACAAATGCTATCCTTAAGCCTTACCCTAACACAAACCCTAATACGAATCCTGACCCAAACCCAATCCCTAACCCGAACCCTAACTTTAAGCATTACCCTAACACTAAACCTAACCATAACCCTAAACCTAAAACTAACTGTAACCCTAACCCTAACGCTAATCATAACCCTAACTCTAACACTAACACTAAACTTATCCCAAATCCTAAACCTAACACACTAATCCTAAACCTAACCCTAACACTAATCCTAACCCTAACCATAACACGAACCCTAACCCTAACACTAACCCTAACCCTAAACCTAACCCTAAGTGTAACACTAAACCTAACACTAAACATAATCCTAACACTAACACTAACACTAACTTTTACCCTAAAATGAATATTAACCCTAACACAAAACCTATCCCTAACACTAATCCTAATTCTAACCCTAACCCTAACACCAAAACTAAACTTAATGCTTACCCTAACACTAACCCTAAGTATAAACCTTATTCTAACCCTAACACTAACCCTAACCCTAACCCTAATCCTATCACTTACCCTAATACTAAACCTAAACCTAACACTATCCCTAAAGATAACCCTAAACCTATCCCTAATCCTAACCTAACCCTAACCCTAACACAAACCCTAACCCTAAACTTAACCATAAACCTAAGCGCAACCCTATCCCTAACACTAACTCTAACACTAATCTGAATCCTAACCCTAACTTTAACTCTAATACTAACCCTAACCCTAAGCCTAACCATAAACCTAACCCTAAACCTCACCCTAACTTTAACCCTAACCCTAACCCTAACTCTAACACAAGCCGTAAACCGAACTCTAACTCTAAGCAAAACATTAATCCTACCCCGAACCCTAATCCTTACCCTAACACTACCCAAACACTAACCAAAAATTTACACCTAACCCTAACAATAAACCTAGCCCTAACCCTAACACGAACCCTAACCCAAACCCTAACTGTAACCCTAACTAAAACCCACACCCTAAACCTAATCCTAACACAAAACCTAATCCTAAACTTAACACAAACCCTAACCCAAACCACAATCCTAACCCTAACCATTACCTAACCCTAATCCTAACCTGCTAAGAGTCAGCCAAGTATATGACACATGGCATTTTTGGTTGAAAGGTGACACCAGCTATCCATTGAGATGATATGATTATGTTAAGATTTACATTCATATGGATATTGGACTCCTGCTGTTCACCTTGGCCTGCTATGGGACTCCTGGAGAGTTCCCATTGGTTGGGGAAGTACAGTAGGAGGGAGTTCAGGGGGAGGATCTTACTCTGGCCATTCCGGGAGAACGCCATGTGGGTGGATTGGCGATCTTCCCGGGGGCATACAGAACAGGCAGTTTCAAAAAATAAAGTTTGTTCCTGCTTGAGTGGCTCGTGATTTTGTGCCTAGCCAGACTGCAGCATTTGGTGGCCCATTCGGGGAACATCTGAAGAGAAGGTAAGTGAAATTGCTCACCCCTGAGGAAGAGCGAAAAAATGGGTGACCATTTCAAAAAACAATGTGTTCTTGTTTTGATTTATTTTGTTTTAATTTCAAGTTGCCTGTCCCTAGAACATTCTCAGGCAAACTGGGGAAAATGGTTGACTCAAGGTTTGAAGTTGTTCGCCCCTGAGGAAGAGAAATTGTTAGAGGAAGGAGGCACCCCAGTAAGACCAAGAACAGTTAGGACATATGTTGATACAATACAAAAATATATCCCATGGCTTTTTAAAGACGAGTTATTAAGTATATCAATGGGACCATCATGGTATCCTGTAGAAGGATTTTTCTTCAACAAGAAAGAGATGGCTAGTTCTGTTTACTACATTTGTCTAAGATCTTGGTTTTTACAGACATCTGATTAATTTACAAAGCTAAAGTGTTAAAATATCAATCGCTAAATATAAAATCAAGTACTCTTTACTTATTAAGTTACATAAGGTAATATATTTAAAAATTATGTGTGTTTTCATAAATTGGTGAATGAAAAAAAAAGGTTTAATATTGCTTTGGTCTGTGTCTTTGCTGAAACAAGGTTACTAAGTGTTAAGATTCTATCATGTGTAATTTATATACAAAAAGTATAAGAAGTTTCAGTTGGGTTTCAATTATAGTATCATAAAAAACATGAAAGTCTTTCATCTTATTAAAGTGGAGTAATTTGTCTAAATCAGAAATTTTATAAGAGTTGTTTCAAAATGTGAATTTATAAAAAGGGTTAATGGTTAAAAAAGAGATAGAAAAAGATTCAAGATGTGGAACTTTATTTTAATATGGAAGGTTAAAAGAAAAAGAAATGTTTCTAGATGAGATAATCTTTGTGTGATAAAGTAAAAAGTTGTAAAATGTCTAAGTTGCAAAAGGCATTAAAAGGTTAAATTGAAGGTGGTTAAGATGCCTTCATGACGAGAAAAGATTGCATCATTCGAAGCCTAGTTAATCGTAAAGGCATTACTTAAAAAAAGGGAAGATAATAGGATAAAAGATATGTAGATAAAGAAGATTAAAATTTTAAAGTGAAAAACTTTAAAGACAGAAGTATAGAAAATTAAAAAGAAAAAAGATAAAGAAGATGTAGAAAGATAGAAAAGATGTAGGAAGACAAGAATTTTAAACCCACAAAATAGGAAACAAAAGAAAACTAGGAGGAAAAAAAAAACAACTAAGGGTGAATGTGCAAACCTTAGAAGATAAAAACAAGATAAAAAATGGTTTAAAATGTCAAATAAAGGTATTTCAGATAAAAAATGCAAAAAGCTAAGACAACTATTAGATACAGACATTCTAGATAGAAAAAGGTAGAAGAGAAAAGTTTAAAGTCAAATATTGGATAAAATAGAAGATTAAAATGTACTTATTAAAGCAAAAAGAGGGAATTGGAAAGGGGTATATATCCCCCAAAGATAAACTTAAAATAACGCTTTTTACTCTAAACTTTTTAAATTTGGATTCATCAGGACTTAGTGCTGCGGAAAGGCATATGTATCCAAAAAATGTACATAAGCCTAAGGTACTTTGGAAAGATATTCTAACAGGACAATGGAAAGGTCCTGACCCAGTGATTGTCTGGAGTCGGGGGTCTGTTTGTGTGTTTCCACAGGGAGAACAGCAGCCGATTTGGATTCCAGAGAGATTAACTAAAGCAATTTCTACAGACCAAAAAGAAGATGATTTGACTCAAATCCATAACAGCTGATATCCAGAGCTCCAGCTTGGCTATTCTTACATCTGTGACAGTGATTAACCAGGGTGCTTTTTTCAATATCTATTTTATTATTGCCTTTTCCCACATCATAAAGTTCTATTTTATTTTTGAGCTCATACAGACCTAGGTTAATGTTTTTCTGATCAGTTTTATTTTTTGACTGTGGAGTTTTTAAACATTGCAATGGAGATTTCACCTAGGTAAACCTACAAGGCCTTTACTATTGTCTTATGTGTTGTACGTTTGTGTGCACTCTTGTGTTTTGTGTTGTATGTCTGTATGTGCGTATGTCCATATTTCATATATGAGGAGCACTCATGAAAAAATGGATCCAAATTTTTTTTATTCACGTGATTTAAATGGTTTAATTTAAATTAGGTAAACAGCTGTTAAGGATTGTTTTTAAAGGTGGTTAAAAGATCTGTTTGTTTACTAATTTAAATTAGGTAAACAACTGTTAAGGATTGTTTTTAAAGGAGGTTAACAGATCTGTTTGTTTACTTTCACCTTTCCTTTTCATCATATTTAATAATTCTGTTCAGGATAATGTCTCTTTAGCATCATTGCCAGAATTCCTATCTCCATCCCAGTGCCGGTGAAGACAAAGATAAAACCAGACTACAGCTTCTATGATAGCTATCACCGTAAACTGTATAAACTGATGCATCAATGAATATAACTCAACAAGTAATGCTCAATCAAGGACTCGATTTACTTTGGGAGGAAATGGACATATTGATAGACTCCTCCACTTTGAACTGCTTGCAGAACTTGCCTGGACTATGTATCACTTGTATACATTGTGAACTATTGTTCGGTGCAGCGAATTGTGGTAGTGCTGGCATATCTTTGCTGATGGTGTCACCAGTGATGCAATTTTTCCAAAGGAGCCATCAATTGGCTTGGTGTCATGGCATTTCTGTATCCTCCTCCCTTCTGCTAGTGATGGTCTAAAATTTGGGGGCCAACAGAGGTGAGGCAAAGAACCTCACCCCCCACTGGCACCAAGGCCAAAATTGGGGGCCAACAGAGGTGAGGCAAGAACCTCACCCCCCCACTGGTGCTTAGGCCTATCCACAAGTATGGCTGTATGCTGGACTGGTAGTCAGTGACGGGTATGATCCAATTGCAGTGGTAACAACCTAAGACAGGAGGCTGATGCCTAGAGGTAGTTTTTCCCATGACAGGTAAGAACCATAAGTTGAATTGGACAACCTACCAGGCACGGTCCTTAAGCCACATTGCTTGTTGTTTAATTAATCAGAAGGGGGGAGATGCTGAGGGACATTGCTAAGTAAGAATGACACATGGCATGACCCAGGTCATTTGCAGTGACATTGCATGTAAGGTGACCTTGCTCAAGGACCAGGGCGGATCCGGGTTTAGGGTGGATTGGGGTTTAGGGTGTTCCCGGTTTAGGACAATCTGGGTTTAGGGCAGTTCCAGGTTTAAGGTGTACCCTGCTGGGAATAGGGCATATCCTGCTGCCTCAGTCGTGCCTGCTCCTTGAGTTCCCATTGAGTTCTCACGGGATTGAGAGAGTATTTGGAATTTGGCAGAGAACGTGGATTTCGTGAGAACGCGTGTAGAGTGCCGGTGTGAGTTCGGGAATAAAGAATTGCTGTTTGAATCTACAAGGCTGTGAATGGCTCGTGATTTTGTGCCCAGCCAGACTGTGGCATTTGGTGGCCCATACGGGGGAGATGCTAAGAGTCAGCCAAATATATGATGCATGAGATTTTTGATTGAAAGGTGACGCCAGCTAGCCATTGAGATGATATGATTATGTTAAGATTTGCATTCATATGGATATTGGACTCCTGCTGTTCACCTCAGCCTGCTACAGGACTCCTGGAGAGTTCCCATTGGTTGGGGAAGTACAGTAGGAGGGAGTTCTGGGGGAGGACTTCCTCTGGCCTTTCCGGGAGAATGCCATGTGGGTGGATCCGCGATCTTCCCGGGGGCATACAGAACAATGGTGGCAGTTTCAAAAAATAAAGTTTGTTCCTGCTTGAGTGGCTCCTGATTTTGTACCTAGCCAGAGTGTGGCACTAACCCATACCCTAACTCAAACCCTAAACCTAATACTAAACCTAACACAAATCCTAACCCTAACCCTAACCCTAACCGTAACACTAACCCTAACCCTAACACTAACCCTAACCCTAATCCTAACCTTAATTCTAACCCTAACAGTAACACTAACCGTAACACTGACACCAATCTTAACCCTAACCCTAAACCTAACACTAAACCAAACCCTAAGCCTATCCCTAGCCATAACACTAACACTAACCCAAACCCTAATTGTAACTCTAACCCTAAACCTATCCCAAACCCTAACACTATATCTAACCCTATCCATAACTCTAAACCTAAAACTAACACTAACCCTAACCCTAACCATAATACTAACCATAACCCTAACCCTAACACGAACCCTAACCCTAACCGTAACACTAACCCTAACCCTAACTCTAACCATAAACGTAACATTAACCATATACCTAACCCTAATCAAAACACTAACACTAACCCTAATCCTAAAATAACCCTAACCCTAACCCTAAAGGTAACACTAACACTAATCCTAAATATAAACCTAACACTAACACTAACCCTAACCCTAAATGTAACCCTAACCCTAACCATAAACGTAACACTAACCTTAACCCTAAACATAACCCTAACACTAGCACTAACCCTAACCGTAACCCTACAACAAACCTTAACCCTAATACAAACCTAACCCTAATACTAACCCTAACCCTAATCCTAACTCTACCACTAACCCTATTCCTAACCCTAACACTAAAACTAAACCTAACCTTAACCCTAACACTAACCCTAAACCTAAACCTAATGTTAACCCTAACACTAACCCTAACCTAACCCTAACCCTATCACTAACCCTAATCCTAACCCTAAAACTAACACTAATCCTAACCACAACCCAAAACCTTATCCTAATCCTAACCGAAACCATAAACCTAACCCTAACACAAACCCTAAAACGAACCCTAGCACTAATCGTAACCCTAACCCTAATATTAACACTAAAGCAACCTCCAATCCTAACCCTAAACTTAACTGTAACCCTGACCCTAACACTAACCCTAAACCTAAATCTAACACTAACCCTAACCCTAAATGTAACACTAATCCTAACCCTAAAACTAACACTAACCGTAACACTAACCCTAACCCTAACCCTAACACTAACACTAACTATAACCATAACCCTTAAACAAACCCTAAACCTAACTGTAATCCTAAGCAAAACACTAATCCTAACCCTAATCCTAACCCTAACCGTAACACTGTCACCCTAAGCAAAAATTTACACCTAACCCTAACATTATACCTAGCCTAACACGAACACTAACACGAACCCTAACCATAACCTTAACAGTAACCCTAATACAAACGAACACCCTAACCCTAAACCTAAGACCAACACTAACTCTATTCTTTTTTTTTATTGGTTATTCAAAACATTACAAAACTCTTGACATATCATATTTCAGACATTAGATTCAAGTGGGTTATGAACTCCTATTTTTACCCCAAATACAGATTGCATGATCACTTCGATTACACATCCACATTGTTACATAATGCCATATTAGTAACTGTTGTATTCTGCTACCTTTCCTATCCTCTACTATCCCCCTAAACCTAACAATAACACTAACCATAACCATAACAGGAACTCTCAGCCTAACCTTAAAAATAACCCTAAAACTAACCCTAAACTTAAATCTAAACCTAAAACTAACCTTAACACTAACCCTAACCCTAAACCTCAAACTAACCCTAATCCTAACTCTAACCTATCCCTAACCCTAACCCTAACTGTAACCCTAACCCTATTTCTAAACCTAACCATAAACCTAATCCTAACATTAACCCTAATCTAACCGTAACATGACCAGTATCCCTGACCCTAACCATACCCCTAACCGAACCCTAACCCTAATACTAAAACTAACCCTAACAGTAACCCTATCCTTAACCTAACCTGAACCCTAACCCTAACCTAAACCTAACACTAACCCTGACACTAACACTAACCCTAAACCTAACATTAACCCTAAACATATCTCTAACCCTAACCCAAACAGTAATCCTAGCCCTAACCCTTATTCTAACAGGAATCCTAACCCCTACCCTAACTCTACAATAACCCTAACCGTAACCCTAAACGTAACCCAATGACTAACCTGAAAACAAACCCTAATCCAAATGATATACCTAAACCAATTCAAACCCTAACCCTAACGCTTACATAACCCTAACCCTAACCCTAAAAATAACCTTAACACTAACCCTAACCCCAACCCTAACCCCAACACTAACCCTATGACAAAACCTAACAATAACCATAACGCTAAACCTAACATTAACCCTAACCCTAACCCTAATAATAACCCTAACACTAACCCTAATTTTACCCTTAAACCTAAAATTAACCCTACACGTACCCTAACCCTAACTCTAAACTTAATCCAACCCTAACCGTAACCCTAACACAAACCCTAACCCTAATGCTAACCCTAACCCTAACCCTAACACAAACCATAATCCTAAACCTAACACTATCCCTAACCCTATCCCTAACCCAAACACTAAGCTTAAACCTAACCCTAACCCTAACCCTTACCCTAAGACTAACACTAACCCTAACCCTAAACCTAACACTAACCTAACTCTAATTCGAAACCTAAACCTAACACTAACCATAACCCTATCCCTAAATCTAACACTAACCCTAAAATTAACCCTAATCCTAACACTATCCCTAACCTGATCCCTAATCCCAACACTAACACTAACCCTTACCCTAACCTTACTTTAACACTAACACTAAACCTTACATGAAACCTAACTCTAACCCTAACACTATCCCTAAACCTAACCCTAACCCTAACCCTAACATTAACCCTAAACCTAAACCTAAATCTAACACTAACAGTAACACTAACCCTAAACTTAAACCTAACACTTATCCTAACCTTAAGCCTATCCCTAACACTAACTCTAACCCTAACACTACAATAAAGACTAACCCTAACATGAACCCTAACCCTAACACTAAACCTAACCCTAACATTAACCCTAACTCTAGTCATATCCTAAAGTAACTCTAACCCTAACACTAACACTAATCCTAACACTAACATTAAACCTCACCAAAAACGTAACCTTAACCCTAACACTTACTCTATACCTAACCCTAACACTAACCCTAAACCTAACACTAACACTAACCCAAACAATAATCCTAACCTGAAACCTAACCCTAACTGTAACAGTAACCCTAATCCTAACCTTAAACTTAAGTGTAACCCTAACACTAACTCTAACCCTAACTCTAACACAAACCCTAAACCTAATCCTAACCGTAACCGTAACATGAACCCACACCCTAACACTAAACCTAACAAAAACCCTTAACCTTACGCCAATCCTAATCCTAACACAAACCCTCACCAAACCATAACCTAGATCTAAGGTTAGGGCTAGGGTTAAGGATAAGTTTATGGCTATGGTTAGGGTTAGGCCTAGGGTTAGTGTCAGGGTTAGATTTAGGGTAAGTATTAGGGTTTGTGCTAGGGTTAGGTCTAGGGCAAGGGTTAGGGTTAGAGTCAGGGCTAGGGTTAGGGTTAGGTTTAGGGTTATTGTTATGATTAGGGAAAGGGTTAGAGTTTGAGCTAGGTTTAGGACTAGGGCAAGGGTTAAAATCTAACCCTAACTCGATGTCTAAGCCTATTCATAAAACTAGCTCTAACCCTAGCCCTAATATAACCCTATC
>NW_026695108.1:0-137697 GCF_021218885.2 Marmota monax | reverse complement strand
TTAGGTTTGGGGTAAGGGTTAGGGCTAGAATTAGGGTTATGTTTAGGGTTAATGGAAGTGTTATGGCTCTAATTACGGATAGGTTTGGGGTTAGGTTAGGGTAAGGTTTAGGGCTACAGCCAATGTAAGAATTAGGGTTATGATTAGAACTAGTTTTAGGATTAGGGTTAGGGCTATGGCTAGGGTTAGGTTTAGGTTTATGTTTTGAGTGA
This sequence comes from Marmota monax, assembly GCF_021218885.2. Taxonomy (NCBI): domain Eukaryota; kingdom Metazoa; phylum Chordata; class Mammalia; order Rodentia; family Sciuridae; genus Marmota; species Marmota monax. Next base: position 137,485 of record NW_026695108.1, on the reverse strand, counting down.
TATTTAGAGTTAGGGTTAGTGTTAGGATCAGAGTCAGGGTCAGGGTTTGTTTTAGGGTTAGGGATAGTACTCAAATTAGAGCTAGATTTAGGCCTATGTGTAGACTAAGGGTTTTGTTTATGTTAAAGGTTAGGGTTAGGACTATGGCTCGGTTGCTTTTTAGGGCTAGGGCTAGTTTTAGGATTAGCATTAGTGTTACGGCTTGTGTTAGTGAGAGCTTTAGCTTAGGTTTAGGGTTAGATTTAGAGTTAGGGTTTGATATAGGATTAGGGCTAGAGCTAGGGTTAGGGCTAAGGTATAGGCAAGTTATAGGATTATGGTAAGGGATAGGGCTAGAACTAGAAATAGGGCTAGGACGAGAGTTAGAGTAAGTTTTAGGTCTAGGATTAGGTTAGGTTTAGGGCTAAATTAGGGTTAGGCTAATCAGGGTCTGTGTTTGGATTAGTGTTAGGGTTAGGGCTAGAGCCAGAATTAGGATTGGTTAGGTCTAGAGATAAGGTTAGTGTATGGCTTAGGTTACAGGTTATAATTAGAGCTAGGGCTAGTTTTTGTTTAGGTCTTGGTTAATGATATGGCTAGATTTATGATTAGGTTTAATCTAGGGCTACTATTAGGGTTAGGTTTAGATATAGGGTTATGGGTAGGGCTAGTGTTAGGGTTTGGTTTAGGTTCAGGGTCAGAATAAGGTCAGGGTTAGGGTTAGAATTTGTGTTATGATTAGTGTTTGTATTAGGGTTATTCCTAGTTTAGGCTTAGGTTTAAGTTTAGGGATAGGGTTAGGATTAGGGGAAGGGATGGGGTTAAAGCTAGTTTTAGGGCTAGGTCAAAGGTTAGAATTCCGGTTAGAACTAGGGTTATGGATTGATTTAGTAATAAGGGTAGGTTTAGGGCTAGAATGAGGGGTAGCGTTTGTGTTTGGGATAGTGATAGAGCTAGATTAAGGATTAGGGTTAGGACTAGTAATAGATTTAGTTTTGGGGTTCAGCTAAGAATTATGTTTAGGACAAGGGTAGATTTAGGGTTATAGTTTGGCTTAGGGTAAAGGATATGTTTAGCCCTAGTGTTAGGTTTAGGGTAATGGCTAGAGTTAGATTTAGGATTAGGGTTAAAGCTAGGGTTAGAGCTTGGATTTGGTCTAGGCTAGGTTTTGTGTTAGCTATATGGCTACGGCTAATGTAAGAACTAGGGTTACAATTAGGGCCAGTTTTAGGGTTAGTGTTATGTCAAGGTTTAGGGCTAGAGCGATGATTAGAATTATGTTTAGGTCTAGGGTTAGGTTTGTGTTAGAATTAAGGCTAGATTTTGGGTTAGGATGAGGGGTAGGGTTTGTGTTAGTTTTCGGACAAGTTTTAGGGATATGGATAATGTCAAATTCAGGGTTACGGCTAGGGATAGTTATCTGGTTAGGTTCATACTTAGGTCTAATGTTAGGTTTAGGGTAAGGCCCAGGTAAAGATAAAGGTGTATTTTTAGGGTAAGGGTCAGGTTTCAAGTTTGTGTTAGGTTAATTATTAGGGTTAGGGCTCAAATTAGCATTAGGGTTAGATTTAAGGTTAGGTTTATGGATAGGTTTAGGTTTAGGATTCAGGATGAGATTAGGTTATATGGTAGGGTTAGGGTTAGTGATAGGGTTAGGGCTAGGCCTAGGGTTACATTTGGGTTAGACTATTGTTAGCGTAATGAACAGCATTAGATCTACGTATAGGGCTAGGTTTTGGGATAGGATTAGGGATAGAGTTAGGGTTAGGGCTAGGCCTAGGGTTAGGATTTGGGTTAGGATTAGGGTACAGGTTAAGTATTGAGCTAGGGATAGTGAGAGGGTGAGGGTTAGGTTTAGGATTATGTCTAGGGTTAGATTTACGGTTAAGGTTAGATTTAGTTTAGGGTTAGGGCAAAGGTTATCTTTAGAGTTAGATTAATGGATAGCATTAGATGTCGGGTTAGGTTTAGGGGTAGTTTTACCTTTAGGGTTAGTGTTAAGGTTAGAGCTAAGATTATCATTTGAGTTAGGATAATGGATAGGGTTAGATGTCAAGTGAGGATAAAGGGTAGTTTTATGTTTAGGGTTAGTGTTAGGGTTTGGGCTAGGGTTAGTGTTAGAGTAAGGATTAGGGTTTTATCTATGGTTAAGGCTACAATGAGGGTTAGGCTTAGGGTTAGGTTTAGGATTACGTTTAAAATTAGGATTAGAACTAGGGTTATCATTAGGGTAAAGGTTCTGTTTAGGGTAATGGATAAATTTAGAGATAGTATTAGGTCTAGTGTTAACATTATATTTAGGGCTAGGATTAGGATTCGGATTAGGGATAGGACTAGGTTTATGTATAGGGTTCAGTTTTGGGTTTTATCTAGTGTTAGGTCTAAGGCGAGGGTTAGGGTTAGCATGAGGGTTAGGCTTACGGTAAGTATAAGGTTAGATTAGGGTTAGGGTTATGCTTAGGGCTAGATTTAGGCCTAGGATTAGGGCTAGGTTTTGTGTTAGGTTTCGAGCTAGTTTTAGTGCTATGGTAATGTAAGGGTTATGTTTACGGTTATGGCTAGTTCTAGTGTTAGGTTTAGGTTTTGATTAGAGTCAGTTTTATAGCTAGGTTTAGTGTTAGTGTCAGGGTCTGTGTTTGGATTAGTGTTAGGGTTAAGGCTAGAGCCAGAATTAGGATTGGTTAGGTCCAGAGGTAAGGTTAGCGTATGGCTTAGGTTAAGGGTCATCATTAGAGCTAGGGCTAGTTTTTGTTTAGGTCTTGGTTAATGATTTGGTTAGATTTATGATTAGGTTTAATCTAGGGCTAATATTAGGGTTACGTTTAGATATAGGGTTATGGGTAGGGCTAGTGTTAGGGTTTGGTTTAGGTTCAGGGTCAGAATGAGGGTCAGGGTTAGGGTTCGAATTTGTGTTATGATTATAACAAGAATGAGTGCTAGTGTTAGGACTAGTAATAGTGTTAGGGTTTGGGATAGACAAACAATTAGTTTTAGGACTAGGGTTAGCATTAGGGTTGGGGTTTGCCTAGGTAAAGTATAAGTTTAGAGATAGTGTTAGAGCTAGGGTTCAGGTTAGGGTTAGGGCTGGTGTTAGGGTTCGGTTTAGGGTGAAAGCTAGGGTTAGGTATTAGATTTGGGCTAGGTTTGTGTTAGCATTAGGTTTAAGGTTACAGCTAATGTATAATCTAGGTTTATGATTAGAACTAGTTTTAGAATTAGGGTTAGGACCAGGTCTAGTGTTAGGTTAAGTTTTAGGTTTAGGGTGATGTTTAGAGGTAGGGTTAGTGTTAATGTCAGAGACAGGTTAGGGGTAGATTTAGGGTTAAGATTAGTACTCAAATTAGGGCTAGGTTTAGGGCTAGATACAAGCTTATGGTTTGGATTAGGTAAAAGTTTAGGGTTATTGTTATGGCTCAGTTTTGTTTTAGGTTGAAGCCTATGGTTAGAGCTAGTTTTTAAGATTAGCAGTAGGGTTAGGGATACTGTTAGGGTTAGGTTTAGTTTTAGAATTAGAGTTAGGTTTAGATCTAGGGTTAGTTCAAATTGTATGGTTAGGGCTTGGGTTATTCTAGGCTATGGCTAGGAATAAGATTATGGTAAGTGATAGTGTTAGAATTAGGTCTAGGGCTAGGGCGAGAATTATAGTTAATCTTAAAGCTAGGATTAGACTTAGGTTTAGGATTAGGGCTAGGGTTAGTGTTAGGGTTATTCCTAGGGTTAAGGTTAGGGCTAGGTTTAATGTTAACATTAAGATCGGGGTTAGGTTTAGGGTAAGCATTGGGGTTATAACTAAGTTTAGGGCTAGGGAAAGGGTTAGAATTAGGGTTAGGGTTATGACTAAGGCTATGGTTCAGGCTAGAATAAGAGCTAGTGTTTGTGTTTGTGTTAGGACTAGGATTAGGGCTAGGGCTATTGTCAGGTTTAGGGTTACATTAGAGAAAGGCTTCGGCTTATGTTTATGTTTAGGTCTAGTGTAAGGGTTAGATTTAGGGGAAGGGTCAAGTTTAAAGCTTTGTGCATTATTAGGGTAAGTATGTGGCTTAAGGTTTGGTTTAGGTTAATGTTTATGTTTAGGGCTCAAAATAGCATTAGGGTTAGAATTAGGGTTAGGGTAATGAATAGGCTTAGGGTTAGGGTTCAGGTTAGTTTTAGGGCAATGGATAGGTTTAGGGATTGTGATAGGGTTAGAGTTAAGAGTAGGATTAGCATTAGGGTTAGGATTGTATTTAGTGTAGTGGATAGAATTAGAGCTAGGCTTATGGTTATGATTAGGATTAGGGTTACAGTACTTGATATAATTAGAGGTATGATTAGGGCTATGTTTAATGTTAGATTTAGAGCTAGTGTTAGGTTTGTGTTTGGCATAAGGATAGGGTTATGTTAAGCGTAAAAGTTAGGCTTTGATCTAGGGTTAGGTCTAAAGCGAGGCTTAGGGTTAGGGTTAGGGCTAGGGTTAGGTTTAGGGTTACACTTAGGGCTATGTTGAGGCCTAAAATTACAGCTAGGTTTTGGGCTAGTTTAGGCCTAGGGTTAGGGCCATGGGTAATGTAAGAGCTAGGGTTTTGATTAGGGCTAGTTTTAGGTTTAGGGTTATGGCTAGGTCTAGTGTTAGGATTAGGTTTGTTTTAGAGTGAGCTTTGGAGCTAGGATTATGTTAGGGTCAGGGCCAGTGTTCAGGTTAGAGTTAGTGTTGGGTTTAGTGCCAGAATTAGGACTAGGGTTAGGTCTAGGGGTAGGGTTAGTGTTTGGGTTAGGTTAAGGGTTATTGTTAGGGCTAGGGCTAGGTTGGTGTTCAGGCCTAGGGCTAGAGATATGGCTAGATTTAGGATTAGGTTTAAGTGTAGGGCTAGTGTTAGGTTTAGGTTTAAGTATATGATTCCTGGTAGGGCTAATGTTAGAATTCGGTTTCGGGTTAGGGTCAGGTTTATACCTGCTGTTAGTTTTAGGGTCAGAATAAGTGTCAGGGACAGGGTTTGGGTTTGGGTTAGGGTTAGAGCTGGAACAAAGTTTAGGGTTAGGCCTAGTCATAGGGTTAGTGTTTGGGTTAAGCTAAGAATTAGGTTTAGGACTAGGGTTAGCATTAGGTTTAGGGATTAGTTTAAGGTAATGGATAGGGTAAAAGCTGGGTTAGATCTAGGGTTAGGGTATAGATTAAGGGTAGTTTTAGGGTTAGGGTTAAAACTAGGGTTAGCACTCGGCTTAGCATCAGGTTTTGGGTTAGGTTGTGACTAGTGTTAGGCCTACAACTAATGTATAAACCAGGGTTATGATTAGGTCTACTTTTTGGGTAAGTGTTACATCTAGATCAAGTGTTTGGGTTAGGGTTACAGTTTTCATGATGTTTAGAGCTAGGGTTAGTGTTAGGTTTAGGGTCATTGTTTAGGTTATAGTTAGGGTTAGGGTGAAACCCAGAATTATCACTAGAGTTAGGTCTAGGGTTAGGATTAGTGTTTGTGTTAGGTTAAGGTTTATCATTAGGGCTAGGGCTAGGTGTTTGTTTAGGTCTAGGGCTAGAGATATGGCTAGAGTCAGGATTAGGTTTAGGTCTAGGGCTAGTGTTATTGTTAGGCTTAGGTATAGGTTTATTGCTAGTGCTAGTGTTAGGGTTTGGTTTATGGTTAGGTACAGGTTTAGACATACAGTTACTGTTAGGGTCAGGATAAGTGTCAGGGTTAGGTTTTGGGTTTGGGTTATGGTTAGAGCTAGAATGAGGGCTAGGTTTAGGACTAGTAATAGGGTGACAGTTTGGATTAGGCTAAAGATTAGGGTTAGGTTTATGGCTATGTTTAGTGTAAGTGTTAGGTTTTAGGTAGGGGTCAAATTTAGAACTGGGGTATTATTAGGGTCAGCTTCAGGTTTACGGTTTTGTTTAGGTTAGGGTTCATGTTTAGGGCTCGAATTAGCATTAGGGTTTGCTTAGGGTAATGATAGGGTTTGGTTTAGTGTTCAGGTTAGATTTAGCATAATGGATAGGTTACGGTTAGGGATAAGGTTGGATTTAGGCCTGGGGTTATCATTATAATTAGGGTAATGTTTAGGGTAATTGATAGGGTTAGACTAAATTTAGTGCTAGGGTTATGGATAGGATTAGGACTAGGGTAAGTTTTAGGGTTATAGGTTTGTTTTGTGATAAGTTTAGGGCTAGAGTTATGGCTAGGGCAAATGTCAGTACTAGGATTTTGGCTAGGGAGAGTTTTAGGTTTAGATTTGTGGCTAGGTCTAGTATAAGGATTAGGTTTAGTGGTAGGTTCAGGGTTAGAGCTTGGTGTATTATAATGGGAATGGGCAGATTTAGGTTTGGGTTAATGTTTAGGCTTAAGACTTGAATTAGCATTAGGATTAGGGTTAGGGTAATGATAGGCTTAGGTTTAGGGTTCAAGTTAGGTTTAGGTTAATGAAATAGGTTAGGGTTAGGGATAAGTTTAGGTTTAGGCCTAGGGTTACCATTAGATTTATGGTTATGATTAGGGTAATGGATAGGGTTAGAGCTAGTGATAGGGCTAGGTTTATGGTTAGAATTCTGGCTAGGTTTAGGATAAAGTTTAGGACTATGTTCTGGGTTAGGGTTAGGTTTAGGGTTAGGTTTAAAGCTAGGGTTCAGGCTCGGATTAGGGCTTGGTTTTGGGTTGGTTAGGGCTAGGATTAGGGCTATGGTGATGTATGAACTAGTGTTGCAATCAGTGCTAGTTTTAGGGTTAGGGTTAGGGCTTGTTCTAGTGTTACGGTTAGGTTTAGGTTTAGGGTGAATGTTAGAGCAAGCGTTATTGTTAGGGTTAGTGTCAGATTTAGGGTTAGTTTTCGGTTTAGGGTTAGAACTCGAATTATGGCTAAAGTTAGTAGTAGTTGTACGGTTAGGGTTTGGTTTAAGTTAAGGGTTAGAGATATGCATTGGTTTTGTTTTAGGGCTAGGGCTACGGTTATGGCTAGATTATGGATTAGTGTCTGGGTTAGGGCTAGAATTAGGTTGAGGTTTAGGCTTAGGGTGAGGGTTACATTTAGATTTAGTGTTAGATCTAGGGTTACAGTAGGGCTAGGGCTAGGGTTAGGGTGAGGTTTAGGGTTATGGTAATGAATATGATTAGAACTAGGCATTTGGTTAGGGTGAGAATTAGAGTTAGCCATAGTAGTCATCTTAGGGTTAGGTTTAGGGATAGGGCTAAATTATGGCTAGGATTAGAGCTAGGTTTAGGGCTAGGGTTAGGGCTAAATTGGGGCTAGGATTAGGACTAGGGTTAGTGTTAGAGTTAGGGCTAGGATTCGGGTTAATGTTAGGTTTAGGGTTAGAGCTAAATTAGGGTTTAGGATTAGGGCTAGGGTTAGTGATGTGGTCAGTGCTACATTAGGGCTAGTATTAAGGCTAGGGTTAGTGTTAGGGTTAGACTAAGGTGTTGGGCTAGAGTTAGGGTTAGCATTGGTGTTAAGGTATAGTTTAGGGAAATGGGTGGGGTTATAGCTAGCTTTAAGTACAGGGTGAGTTTTAGAATTAAGATTAGTCCTAGGGTTATGTTTCAGTTTAGGATTAAGTCTACGTTTAAGGCTAGGTTAAGGTCTAGGTTTTCTGTTAGGGTTATGGCTAGGACCAGGTCTAGGGCTAATATCAGGTCTAGGGTTAATGTTAAAAATAGTTTTAGGGTTAGGTTATGGTTAGGTCTAGTGTAAGAGTTAGGTTTAGGTTAAAGGTCAGCTTTAGGGCTAGGGTTATTACTAGGGTCAGGAACAGGGTCAGAGTTAGCATTTGGTTTAGCTAAAGTTTTAGGGTTATGGCTTGGATTAGCATTAGGGTTAGGTTTAGGATTAGGGTAATGGATAAGGCTTAGTTTAGGTTTCAGTTAAGTTTTAGGGTAAAGGATGAGATAGGTTTAGCAATCGGGTTAGGGTTACCATTAGGGTTAGAGTTATGTTTAGTGTAATGGCAAGGTGTAGAGCTGGGGTTAGGGTGAGGTTATGGTTTGGATTAACTCTAGGATTAGTGCTAGGTTTAGGGATAGGGTTAGGGTGTGATTTAGGGTAAGTTTTAGGGTTAGGGCAAGTGTTAAGTTTAGGGCAAGGATTATAGTTAAGTTAGGATAAGGGTTAGTGTTTGAGCTAGGGTTAGGGATATGGCGAGGGTTAGGTTTCGGTTTGGTCTAGGTTTACATTTATGGTTAGAGTTAGGTTTAATGATAGAGATGGGGTTTTAATTAGGGTTAGGGTTAGGGTAATGGATATGTTTAGAGCTAAAGTTCATACTAGGTTTAATGTTAGGATTAGGGCTAGGGTTAGGTATAGGGTTTAAGATAGATCTAGGGTTATGTGTAGTGTAAAGTTTAGGCTTTGAGCTAGGGTTAGGTCTAAGGCAAGGCTTAGGTTAGGGCTAGGTTTAGGGCTAGCTTTAGGCTTAGGGTTATGCTTAGAGATAAGTTTAGGCCTAGGTTTAGGGCTAGGTTTTATGTTATATTTAGGGCTAGGGTTAGGACTAGAGTTAATGTAAGAGCTCAGGTTATGTTTAGCGCTAATTTTAGGGTTAGGGTTATAACTAGGTCTAGTGTTAGGTCTAGGTTGTGAGTTAGTGTCATTTTAAAGCTAGGTTCAGTGTTAGAATTAGAGTCAGTATTTGGGATAGGGTAGGGTTACAGCCAGAGTTAGGACTAGGTTCAGGTCTAGGTGTATGGTAAGTGTTCGGTTTAGGTTAAGGGTTACTGTTAGTGCTGGTGCTATGTTTTTGTTTAGGTCTAGAGCTAGAATTATAGCTATATTTAGGATTAACTTTGGGTCTAGGTCTAGTGTTAGGCTTGTGTATATGTATAGGCTTACCAGTAGGGCTAGTGTTAGGGTTTGGTTTAGGGTTAGGGTCAGGTTTAGACCTAGGGTTACTGTTAGGGTCAGATGAGGGTCAGGGTTAGGTTTAGAGGTAGAATGAGGGCTAGGGTTAAGATTAGTATTATGGTTACAATTTAAGTTAGGCTAAGGATTAGAATTAAGTTTAGGGTTAGATTTGGGTTAGGGTTTGGCTTAGTGTAAGGAATAGGGTTAGAGTTAGGGTTAGGGCTAATGTCAGGTTAGTGTTAGGGCTAGTATTACGGTTAAAGCTAAGGTTAGGGCTCAAATTAAGTGTAGAATTTGTGTTAGGGTTAGGGCTATGGTAGGACAATGACTAATGTTAGAACTAGGGTTATGATTAAGGCTAGCTTCAGGATTAGGTTAAGGCTAGATATAGTGTTAAGGTTAATTTTAGGTTAGGGTGGTGTTTAGAGCTAGGATTAGAGTTAGGGTCAGTGTCAGGGTCAGGGTTAGTTTTAAAGTTAGTTTTAGAGTTACTTGTAGAGTTAGGGTTTGATTTAGGTTAAGGGTTAATATTAGGGCTATGGCTTGGTTTTGGTTTATGGCTAGGGCTAGGGCTAGGGCACATTTTAGGATTAGCATTATGGTTAGGGGTAGTGTTAGGGTTTGGTTTAGGCTTATTTTAGAGTTAAATTTAGAGTTAGGTTTAGATTTAGACTTAGGCTTAGATCTAGGATTAGGATTAAGGCTAAGGATAGAACTAGGGCTAGGGCTAGGGCAAGAGTTAGAGTGAGTCTTATGGCTAGGTTTAGGGTTAGGTTAGGATTAAATAAAGGCTAGGATTAGCACTAGGCTTTGTGTTATGCCTGGGTTTAGGGTGAGGGTTAGGGTTAGGTTTAGGGTTATGGACAATCATGACAAGCAGAAGGAAGATACAACAAGCAAATTGACGGCTCCTTTTGGAAAAATTGTACCAACGATGACATCATCAGCAAAAATACCGCAACACTACCACAAGTCGCTGCACCAACAGATAGTTCACAAGGCATACAGGTGAGTTCACAATGTGTCCAGGCAAGTTCTGCAAGCAGTTCAGTGATGGCTATTGCAGAAGCTGTTAATTGGTTTTATCTTTGACTTCACCAGCACTGGGATGAAGATAGGAATTCTGGCAATAATTGCTAAAGAAAAAAAAATATGTAACATTCCAGAAGGCACTAAAAGAAAACAATTTTCTTAACAATTTACATTGTCTTCACAGGCACTGGGATGAAGATAGGAATTCTGGCAATAATGGCTAAAGAAAAAATTATGTAACATTACAGAAGGCACTAAAAGAAAACAATTTTCTTAACAATTTACATTGTCTTTAAGAGAATTATTAAATATAATGAATATATATAAATATTATATATTTATATAATATTATATAAATATTATATATTTATATAATATTATATAAATATTATATATTTATATAATATATTTATATATTATATAAATATAATGAATAAGGAAAGGTGAAAGTAAACAAACAGATCTGTTAACCTCCTTTTTTGTTTACATATTAAAACAATCCTCAACAGTTTGTTTACCCAATTTAAATTAAACCATTTAAATCACGTGAACAATATATATATATATATATATATATATATATATATATATAGATAGATAGATAGATAGATCCATTTTTTCATGAGCGCTCATCATATATGATATATGGACATACGTACATTCAAACATATAACACAAAACAGAAGTGTGCACACATATAATACATACAACACATAACCTAATATTAAAGGCCTTATAACTTTTTACAAGTGAAATCTCCATTGCAATGTTTAAAAACTCTATAGTCAAAAAGTAGAACTGATCAGCAAAACATTAACCTAGGTCTGTATGAGCTCAAAAAACGAAATAGAATGTGGGAAAGGGCAATAATAAAATTGATATTGAAAAAAGCATCCTGGTTCTTTCGCAGATGTAAGGATAGCCAAACTGGAGTTTTGGATATCAGCTGTTATGGACTTGAGTCAAATCATCTTATTTTTGGTCTGTAGAAATCGCTTTAGTTAATCTTTCTGGAATCCAAATCGGCTGCTGTTCTCCCTGTGGAAACACACAAACAGACCCCGGACTCCAGACAATTACTGGGTCAGGACCTTTCCATTGTCCTGTTAGAATATCCTTCCAAAGTACCCTGGAATTATGCACATTTTTTGGACACATATGCCTTTCCGCAGCACTAAGTCCTGATGAATCCAAATTTTTAAAGTTTAGAGTAAAAAGGGTTATTTTAAGTTTATCTTTGGGGAATATATACCCCTTCCCAATTCCGTATTTTTGCTTTAATAAGTACATTTTAATAGTTTGATGAGCTCTTTCAACTATGCCTTTTCCCTGTGGATTGTATGGGATTCCTGTTATATGAGTAATGCCAAATGTTGAGCAAAATTGTTTAAAAGAGGTAGAAGTATAACCAGGGGCATTATCTGTTTTTAACTGTTTTGGAACACCCACAGTGGCAAAATTTTGTAAGCAATGAGCTATAATATCTTTAGTTTTTTCTCCAGCATGAAGGTAGCCCATCAGAAATCCAGAAGTAGTATCAACTGTAACATGCAAATATTTTAATTTTCCAAATTCTGGCAAGTGTGTGACGTCCATCTGCCAAATATGGTTAGGTATGAATCCTCTAGGATTGACTCCAAGATTAACTTGTGGTAAAAAGGTCACACAATTTTGACATTGTTTTATTATTTGTCTAGCTTGTTCCTTAGTTATTTTAAAACACTTTTGTAAAGTATTAGCATTGACATGGAACCGTTTGTGAAAATTTATAGCTTCTTCAAGTGTAGAGAAAATATGTATGTCATGTGTAGTTTTATCTGCTAAATCATTGCCCAAACTAAGGGCTCCAGGCAATCCTGTATGTGCCCTGATATGTCCTATAAAGAATGGATCTTTTCTGTCCCAGATTAGACTTTGTATAGTGGAAAGCAAAGAGAAAACAGTAGAGGAAGGGGAAATCCTACCAGCATCTTCAAGGGATACTATAGCGTTAACTATATACTGACTATCGGAAAATAAATTACATACAGAATCTTTAAACATCACAAAAGCTTGTAATACTGCATTAAGCTCTACCTTTTGAGCTGATTGTTTGGGTAGTAAAAATGTAAAAGTTTGATCAGGTGTAACTATTGCTGCGGTACCATTATTTGATCCATCAGTGAATATATTTGGAGCATTCATGATAGGTGTTTTTCTTGTCATTTTTGGAAAAATTACAGGATGTGATGACCAAAAGGACAATAAAGGATTAGATGGTAAGTGGTTATCAAATGAAACATTAGATTTGCACATGATTATTGTCCAAGAATTTAACTCATTAGCTAACTCATCAATTTGATCCATAGTATATGGAGTAATAATTTTATTGGGAGAAATTCCAAACACTCCCTTTGCTGCTTTTATTCCTTTAGTATTAATTGTCCTACAGCCTCAGGATACCTAGTAAGAATAGTGTTAGGAGAATAAGATAAATGTATCCATAATAATGGACCTTCTTGCCAAAATACTCCTGTAGGAATATTTTTTGTTGGTAGTACAATAAATAATAAAGGCAAACTTATATCAATTCTATCCAAATGCATATTTTCCATATATGTCTCAATGATTTTTAATGCCTTTCTTGCTTCAGGCGTTAACATTTGGGGTGAATTTGGATCTGATGGACCTTTTAGGATATCCAATAAAGGTCCCAACTCTCCTGTTGGTATACCTAGATAAGGTCTTATCCAATTTATGTCTCCTAATAACTTTTGAAAGTCATTAAGTGATTTGAGTTGATCTACTCGTATTTGGATTTTTGGTGGACGGACCATGGTTGAGGATAATAGAACTCCTAAATAATTAATTGGAATATTTAATTGTACTTTATCTATTGCTATCTCTAGATTATAATTTTTTAATAAGTTTGTAAGTGTGGCATAACATTCTAGCAATGTGTTTTTATCTTTGTGTGCTAATAATACATCATCCATATAGTGAAATATTTGTAGTTCAGGATTTTGATTTCTAAGTGGCTGGATTACTGTGTTAACATAAATTTGACACATAGTTGGGCTGTTAGCCATCCCTTGAGGGAGTACTTTCCATTCATATCTCTGATCAGGACCCTCATGATTCAGTGCAGGGATAGTAAATGCAAAACGTGGACTATCCTCAGGATGAATTGGAATTGAAAAAAAAAAATCTTTAATATCTATAACTAAAACATACCAGGTTTTTGGCAAAGCAGACAACTGAGGAATCCCTGATTGAGCAGGTCCCATAATAACCATCTCATTATTAATGGCTCTTAAATCTTGCAATAATCTCCATTTACCAGATTTCTTCTTGATGACAAAAATGGGAGTATTATGGGGAGATACAGAAGGTTGTATATGTCCTTCTGCTAATTGTTGTTTGACCAGGTCATTGGCTGCTTGTAACTTTTCTTTAGTCAGGGGCCACTGAGGAACCCATACTGGTCTTTCTGATTTCCAACTAATTTTTATTGTCTCAGTGGCCCTTTCTGAAAATCCAACCCATGTCTGTTTGTTCCTTGATCTATTTGTATTGGTGCTGCTATACCTTGTTCTTGTTTTTCTAATCTTTTTCCTTTCCTAAAACCTTGTCTAGTCATAATAGTGGGTGCATTTTGGTTGATGTTATTTGTTAATATCAAACGTAATTTGTCTAGGACATCTTATCCCCATAAATTTACGGGAAGATTATCCAATACATATGGCTGTATAGTTCCTTCACATCCTTCAGGATCCTTCCAATCTAATACCATTGCACTTCTATGGGGATTAGTCACCACTCCTAGGCCTCGAAGCATTTGAGTGGCTTGTTGTGATGGCCAATGTTTTGGCCACTCTTGACAAGAGATGATGCTAAGGTCTGCGCCTGTATCCAGTAGCCCATTAAATTCATGTCCTTGAATATTTAGTTTTAGCATGGGGCGAGAATCTAAATTTAAAGAAAGCATAGCCCAATCTACACCTGTGGAGCCTAATCCCTTGGAACCTCTTTCTACAGTACGACTGGCAAATTTATCATGTATGCTGGGTATTATTAGTAATTGTGCTATTCTATCTCCTGTTGAAATTACTGATATACCCTTTGGAGAACTGGCTATAATTTTTATTTCACCTTCATAATCGGGATCAATTACCCCAGGAATTATCATAAGTCCTTTTAGAGTAGAAGAGCTGCGTCCTAATAATAAGCCTACTGTTCCTTTTGGAAGAGGTCCTTTCACCCCTGTGGGAATGATTTGAACTCCCATCTCTGGAGTTACTTCTGTTCTGGTGGAGGCACAGATGTCCAAACCTGTGCTCCCTCTGGTAAACAAAAAAGGTGTTGTGGTTAGCCTAAGATTAGGGATAGATCTAGGGTTACCCTTAAGTTTAAAATTTTGCTTAAGTAAGGGATTGGTTTAGAGCTATGTTATGTTTAGAGTTAGGGTTAAAGCTAGGTTTAGGCTCGGATTAGGCCTAGTTTTTGTGTTAGCGTTAGGGCTAGGGTTAGGGAAATTGCTAATGTAAGAACTGGGGTTACCATTAGGGTTAGTTTTAGTGTTAGTGTATGGGTTATGTTTAGTGTTAGGGTTAGGTTTAAGGTTAGGGTGATATTTTTAGCTAAGGTTCATGTAAGAATAGGATTCAGGGTCAGGCTTAGTTTTAGGGTTAGAGTTAGAACTCAAATTAGGGCTAGAGTTACTGTTAGGGTTCAGTTTAAGGTGAGGGTGGTGTTTAGAGCTAGGGTGAGTGTTAGGATATGAATCAGCATCAAGTTTGGTTTTAGGGTTTGGGTTAGGACTCGAGCTAGGGCTAGGGTTAGGCCTAGTAGTAGTGTTAGGGTTTGGTTTAAGTCAAGGTTTAGAGTTAGGTCTAATGCTCGGTTTTGTTTTACTCCTATGGCTATGGTTAGGGCTATTGTTAGTGTTAGGCTTAGGCTTAGTGTTAGGGTTAATCTTGGAATTAGGGTTAGACCTAGGGTGAAGGCTATAACTAAGGATAGGGCAAGGGTTATGGCTAGGTTTAGGGTTATGGCAAGGGATAGGGTTAGAACTAGGGATAGGGATAGGGCGAGAGTTAGTGTTAAGTCTAGAGTTAGGGTTAGGTTTAGGTTTAGGGTTAGGGTTAGAGTTTAGAGTTAGCGTTTAGAGTTTATGTTTAGAGTTTGGGCAAAGTTTGTGGTAAAGGATGTCTTTATAGCTAGGTCTAGAGGTAAGGTGAGGGTTATAATTAGGGTTATGGCTGTGGTTAGGGTAAGGGTTATAATTAATCCTAGGTTTAGGGCTAGGATGAGGGCTAAGGATTTTTTTGTGTGTGTGTGGTTAGGGCTAGGATTAGTGCTAGGGCTACTTTCATATCCAGAATTATGGTTAAAGACAGTTTTAGGATTAGGATTATGGGTATGTCTAGTGTAAGGGTTAAGTTTAATATTAGCATCAGGTTGAGAGCTAGGGGTATTATTAGGGTCAAGTTCTGAGTTAGGGTTTGGGATAGGTTAAGTTTTAAAGTTAGGGCTTGAATTAGCATTATGGTTATGGTTATGGTTATGGTAAGGAATAGAGTTAGAAATCAGTTTAAGGCTAGGGTTATGGTTATGATTAGGGCTATGTTTTGGGTTAAGTTAGTGCTAGGGTTAGGTTTATGGCTAATGTACGTATAGGGTTATGCTTATGGCTAATTTTAGTGTTTTAGTGCTAGGTTTACTGTTAGGTTTAGATTTAGGGTGATGTTTAGACCTCGGGTTAGTGTTATGTTCAGAGTAAGGGTCAGGGTTAGTTTTAGGGTTTGGCTTAAAACTCGAATTAGGGCTGGGGTTAGGGCTAGGTGTAGGGTTAGGGCTTGATTTATGTTAAGGGTTATGGTTAGAGCTTTGGCTCGGTTTGATTTAGGGCTAGGATTAGGGTTAGTGAAATTTTTAGGTTTAGTGTTAGGGTTAGGGCTAGTCTTAGACTTAGGCTTAGGCTTCGGTTTAGGTTAAATTTAGAGTTAGGTTTTTATCAAAGGTTACTGCTAGGGCTAATGGTAAGGCAAGGGTTAGGACTAGAATTTGGGATAGGGTTAGGTCTATGGGAAGGGATAGGATTAGAATGAGTGATAGGGCCATTGTGAGAGTTAGATTTATTCTTAGGGCTACGGTTAGGTTTAGGGTTAGGGATAGGGCTAAATTATGGATAGGTTAGGCTTAGGGATAGGGTTAGAGCTAGTTTTTAGCATCAGGGTTAGGTCTAGTTTTAGGCTTAGGGATTGAGTAAGGGTTACATTTAAAGTTAGGTTTCGATCTAGTGTTAAAGCCAGGGCTAAGGATAGGGCAATTGTGATGAAAAGGGTGAGGGTTAGAGATAGGCTTACGATTAGGGTAAGGTATGTGCTTTTGGCTAGGTTTAGGGTTATGGCAAGGGTTAGTATTAGGGTTAAGGCTAGAGTTAGGGTTAGGGTTATGATTAAGGCTAGGTTTATGGCTTGAATGAGGTTTAGTGTTTGTGTTGGGGTTAGAGATAGTATTATAGCTAGGGCTAATGTAAGGTCTAGGGTTATAGTTAGGGCTAGATTTAGTGTTAGGTTTATGGCTTCGTCCAGTGTAAGGATTAAGTTTAGGGTAAGATTCATGTTTATATCTAGGGTTATATTTAGGGTCAGGGTCAGGTTCAGGGTTTGGGTTAGCTTAGGGTTTCGGTTTAGGGTAATGACAGCATTAGTTTTAGGGTTTAGGTTTGGTTTAGTGAAATGGATAGGGTTAGGGTTAGGCCTATAGTTAACTTAAAAATTAGGGATATTGTTGGGCTAATGGATAGGTTTAAACCTAAGGTTAGGTCTAGGGTTATGTATAGGATTAGGGCTAGTATTGGGTTAGGCTTAGGTTTAAGTTTAGGGTTAAAGTTAGTTTTACTACTCGGTTTAAAAGCTAGGTTTTGGGTTAGGTTAGGGCTAGGGTTAAGGCTATGGCTAATACGAAGTAGGGTTATGATTAGCGCTAGTTATAGGGTTAGGGTTAGGGCTACATCTAGTGTTAGGTTGAGGTTTAGGGTGATGATGATGTTTAGAGCCAGAGTTAGGGTTAGAGTAAGAGTCAGGGTCAGGGTTAGTTTTCGGGTTAGGGTTAGGAGTAGAATTAGGATATGGTTAGGGCTAGGTATAGGGTTAGGGTTTGGTTTAGGATAAGAGTTTGGGTTAAGGCTATGGCTTGGTTTTGTTTTAGGGCTAGGGCTAGTGTTAGGGCTAATTTTAGGATTAGCATTAGCATTAGGGCTAGTGTTATGTTTAGGTTTAGGCTTAGGTTTAGGGTTAGATTTAGAATTAGCATTAGATCTAGTGTTATGGCCAGGTCGATGAATAGGGCTAGGGTTAGACCAAGGGTTAGGGCTAGGATTAGGGTTCTAGTAAGGGATATGGTTGGAACTAGGGTTAGGGTGAGAGAGTTAGATTTAGTCTTTGGGGTGGATTAGGGTTAGCGTTAGGGATAGGGCTAAATTAGGGCTAAGATTAGGGCTAGAATTAGTGTTAGGTTTAGGCCTAGGGTTTCGGTTAGGGATAAATTTAAGGCTATGTTTAGGGCTAGGATAAGGGCTAGGGTTTGTGTTAGGGTTAGGGCTAGGATTATGGCTAGGCTTAACATCACGTCTAGGGTTAAGGTTAGGAATAGATTTAGGGTTAGTTTTATGGCTAGGTCTAGTGTAAGTGTTAGGTAGGGTAAAAGTCAGGTTTATAGCCAGGGGAATTATTAGGGTCACGGTTTGTATTAGGGTTTGGTTTATGTTTGAGTTTAGGGTTCAGGCTTGAATTAGCATTCAGGTTAGGGTTAGTGTAATAATTGGATTAGGTTTAGGGTTCAGGGTAGATTAGGCTAATTGATAGGTTTGGGGAAAGCAATAGGGTTAAGGTTAAGTCTAGGGTTAGAATTTTGGTAAGGGTTATGTTTAGGGTAATGGATACAGTTAGAGTTAAGGTTAGGGCTAGGGTTATGGTTAAAATTAGGTCTTGTGTTAGGGTTAAGGTGAGGGTTAGAACTAGGATTAGGTTTAGGGTTTTGTTTAGCATAAGGGATAGGTTCTGAGCTATGGTTAGGGCTAGGCTGAGAGTTAGGTTTAGAATTAGGTCTGGGGATAGGATTATGGTAAATTTTGGGTTAAGGTTGGTGTTAGAATTAGACCTAGGTAAAGTGTTAGGGTCAGAATAAGGATCAGGGTTAGGGTTAGGGTTTGGGATGGTGTTAGAGCTAAAACAAATTCTAGGGTTAGGACTATTAATAGGGTTAGGGTTTTGGTTAGTCTAAAAACTAGAGACAGGTCTAGGGTTACACTTCGGTTTAAAATTTCACTTAGGGTAAGGGACTGATTTATATCTAGGAGCTTTTATTTAATCCTATCCTAACCCTAAACATAGCCATAAGACTCACTCTAACACTTGCCCTAGCCCTAGTCCTAGTTCTATCCTTAGCCTTAATCCTAACTCTAGATCTAAGCCTAAGTCTAAATCTAAACCTAACTCTAAATTTAACTGTAACAATAATCCTAAACCAAACCCTAACACTACCCCTAACCGTAATGCTAATCCTAAAACTGGTCATATTCCTAGCCCTAGCCATAAACCAAAAGCAAGCCATAGCCCTAATCCTAACCCTTAACCTAAATCAAATGCTAATCCTACTACTAGCCCTAAAATTAAGTCTAAAACTAACCCTGACCCTGACACTGACCTTAACACTAACCATAGCTCTAAAAATCACCCTAACATTAAATTAACCCTAACACTATATCTAGCCTTAACCTAACCCTAAAAGTAGCCTTAATCAAAACCCAAGTTCATACATTAGTCACTTTCCTAACCATAGCCCTAACCCTAACACAAATTCTACCCCTATCCAAGCCCTAACCCTAGGTTTTACCCTAATACTAGCCCTAACTCTAACCCTAACACTAGCCCTAACCCTAACTCTAACCCTATTACTTACACTAAGCCAAACCCTAACCCAAAGGCTAACTCTAGTTCTAACCCTAATCCTTAGCCTAACTTAAACTCTAACTATATTACTAGTCTTAACCCTAGCCCTCATTCTACCTCTAAACCTAACCCTGACCCTCATCAGACCCTAACAGTAACCCTAGGTCTAAACCTGACCCTAAACTTAAACCAAATCCTAACACTAGCCCTACAGGTAACCTTATACCTATACTTAAGCCTAACACTAGACCTAGACCCAAATCTAATCCTAAATATAGCTATATCTCTAGCCCTCAACCTAAGCAAAAACCGAGCACTAGCCCTACAATAACTCTTAACATAAACTGAACACTTACCCTACTCCTAGACCTAAACCTAGTGCTAATTCTGGCTCTAACCCTAACCCTAACCCTATCCCAAAAACTGACCCTGATTCTAACACTGAACCTAGATTTAAACCTGACACTTATCCAAAACCTAGACCTAACACTAGACCTAGCCATAACCCTAACTCTAAAACTAGCTCTAAACATAACCCTAGTTCTTACATTACACATTGTCCTAAACCTAACACAAAACCTAGCCCTCATACTAAGCCTAAACTTAGCTGTAAGCATAATGCTCAGCCTAACCCTAGCCCTAAACTTAGCCCTAACCTAAGCCTTGCCTTAGACCTAAGCCTAGCTCAAAGTCTAACCTTTACACTAAACATAACCATAGCTCTATCCTAAACCCTAACCATAACCCTACCCCTAACCCTAATCTGAATATTAAACCTACCCTGAACTTTAGCTCTAAATGTATCCATTACCCTAACACTAACCCTAATTAAAACTCTATCCCTAACACTGAACCTAACTCTAACCATAAATGTAAACCTAGAATTAAACCAAAACCTAACTCTCACCCTAGCCCTAACCCTAGCTCAAATACTAACCCTTACCCAAACCTAACCATAACCCCAGGCCTATCCTAACACTTACCCTAACCCTAAAACTTACCCTAAATCGCACCTTGGCCCTATCCCTAAACATAGCCCTAAACCTAGACTTAATCCAAACCATAACCTAGCCCTAACCCTAGCTCTAAAACTATCCATTACACTAAACATAACCCTAACCCCAATGATAACCCTAATCTAATCACTAAACCTAACCCGTGAATTACCCTAAACCTTAACTGAAACATAAACTAAACCCTATCCATTACACTAACCCTAAACCCAACCCTAAGGATAATTCAAACCCTAACCCTAAACCTTTAGCTAAACCAAATGCTAACCATGACCCTGACCCTGACCCTAATAATAACCCTAACCTTAAAAAGCTAAAGCTGACCTTTAAACTAAACCTAACTCTTACACTAGACCTAGCCATAACCTAAACCTAAAACTATCCTTATCATTAACACTAGACCTGATATTAGCTCTAGACCTGGTCCTAGCAATAACCCTAACGGAAACCCTAGCCCTTAACCTAGCCCTAAACCTAGACATAATCCGAAAATGAACCATATCTCTAGGCCTAATCCTAATTCTAACCATCACCCTAGCCCTAAAGCTAGCTAAAACCCCACCCATTCCCCTAAACTTAACCTTAACATCAATGCTAATTCTAACTCTAGCCAAACCCCTTGGTCTAACCCCAAAGCTAACCCTAGCCTTAATACTAGCCCTAATTTAGCCCTAACCCTAACACTAACCCTAGCCCTAATACTAGGCCTAATTTAGCCCTAAACCTAACCCTAACACTAGCCCTAATCCTAGCCCTAATTTTGCCCTAACCCTAACACCAACCCTAACCCAAATCCTAGCCCTAATTTAGCCCTAACCCTAGCCCAAATCCTAGCCCTAATTTAGTCCTAACCCTAACCCTAACCCTAACCCTAAGACTACTACTAAGACTAACTCTAAGTCTCATCCTCGCTGTATCCCTAGTTCTAATGATATTCGTTACCATAATCCTAACCCTCGTCCTAACCCTAGCCCTAGCCCTAGCCCTAACCCTAGATCTAACCCTAACTCTAAATCTAACCCTAACTCTAAGCCTAAACCTCAACCTAACATTAGACACAACCCTGATGCTAATCCATAATCTAGCCATAACTGTAGCCCTAGCCCTAACACAAAACCAACCTTTATTCCTAAACCTTAACCTATACAAAACCCTAATCCTACATTTAATACTAACTTTAGCCCTAATTTCAGTTCTAACCCTAATTCTAAAACTAACCCTGACTCTGACACTGACCCTAACAATAATCCTTGCTCTAAACATCACTCTAACCCTAAACCTAACTGTAACACTAGATCTAGCTCTAAGGCTAACCCTAAAACTAGCATTAATTGTAAAACTAGTTCATACATTAGCCATAGCCCTAACCCTAGCCCTATCCAAAACCCAAACCAAGCCCTACTCCGAGCCTTAACCCTAGTTTAACCAAAACACTAAACCTAACCCTAAACCAGAACCTATCCCTAAACCTTACACTAACACTAGCCAGAATTCTAACCATAAGCCTAGCCCTATCACTAGCTCTAACCCTATCCATTAACCTAAACATAACCATAACTCTAAGGGTAACCCTAGGCCTAACCCTAAACTTATCCTTAACCCTAACCTATTTCATTAACCTAAACCAAACCTGAACCCTAAACCTAACCCTATCATCACCCTCACCCTAAACCTAATGGTAATTTGAGCCCTAATCCTAAACCTTAATCTCACCCAAACCCTAACTCTGACACTTCCTATGATAATATACCTGGCTCTAACCTTGACCCTAGCAATAAACTTTAACCTTTATACAAGATCTAGCCATAAACGTAACCCTACCCTTAGACCTAACTCTAGTGATAATTCTGGGATTAACTCTAACCCTAACTATAACCTGAACACTGACCCTGACCCTAAAACTAACCCTAGCTCTAAACATCACGCTAAAGGTAACCCTAACCCTAACATTGACCTAGCCTTAACACTTACCCAAAAAGTAGCCCTAATCATAACCCTGGTTTATACATTAGTTGTAGGCCTAACACTAGACCCAACCTAACCCAAAACCTAGCCCTAATCTGAATGCTAACCCTATTTTTAATCCTAACCCTAAAACTAGCCCTAACCCATACCCTAACCCTAGCCCTAATTTGAGGCCAAACCCAAATGCTAAAACTACTCTGACCTTGAATTTGACCCTAACACTAACCTTAGCTCTAAACGTTATACCTAACACTAACACTAGACCTAGTCCTAACCCTAATCCTATAACTAGCTGAAATCATAATTCTAGACAATATATTGGCAATTAATCTAAAACTAGCCCTAACTCTAACCAAAACCTAGCCTTAATGCAAGACCTAACCCTAGCTTTAACCCTAAACCTAAACCGAACACTAGCCCTAACCCTAACCCTAACCCTAAATATAGCCCTAATCCTAGCTCTAATCCTATCCCTTACCCTAAGCTAACCCTAACCCTAATGCTAACCCTAGGCCTTACCCTAATCTTTAGACTTATCCAAACCCTCACCCTCTTACTAGTCCTAAACCTAGCCCTCATTTTAGCTCTAACCATAACCATAACCCTAACCCTAACCCTGACACTTATTCTGACACTAGCAGTAACCATATGTCTAAACCTGACCCTAACCATAAACCAAACCCTAACACTAGCACTAGCAATAAACCTATACCTAATCCTAACCCTAAAACTAGCCCTAGACCTAAACCTAATCCTAACTCTAGCCATATTTCTAGCCCTAGACCTAAAAAAAAAAAAAAAAAAAAAAACCCAGTCCTAGACCTAATGATAAACCTTAACTCAACACAAACATTAATCCTACTCCTAGACCTAACCCTGGTGATAATTCTGGGTTTAACCCTAACCCTAACTATAACCTGAACATTGACCCTGTCCCAAACACTAACATTAGCTCTAAATATTACGA
This sequence comes from Marmota monax, assembly GCF_021218885.2. Classification (NCBI taxonomy): domain Eukaryota; kingdom Metazoa; phylum Chordata; class Mammalia; order Rodentia; family Sciuridae; genus Marmota; species Marmota monax. The sequence continues at coordinate 114,788 of NW_026695108.1, read as the reverse complement.
AAACTGTAACCCTAACACTAACACTTGATCTAGCCTTAACACTTACCCAAAAAGTAGCCCTAATCATAGCCCTAGTTAAACATTAGTTGTAGCCCTAACACTAGCCCCAACCTAACCCAAATCCTGGCCTGAAGCCGAGCACTAACCCTACTTTTCACCCTAACCCTAAAACTAGCCCTAATCCATACCCTAACCCTAGATCTAACCCTAGCTTTTACCCTATCCATTACCTTAAGCTTAACCCTAAACCTAATGCTAACCCTAGTCCTAACCCTAATTCTTAGCCTAACCAAAACCCTAAACCTATTACTAGGCCTAACCCTAACCTTCATTCCATCTCTAACCATAACCGAAACCCAAACACTAACCTGACACTTATTCTGACACTAATACTAAAGTTAGGTATAAACCTGACCCTAACCCAAATCTGAACCCTAACATTAGCCCTACGGTAATCATATACTTAAACCTAAATCTAACACTAGCCCTAGACTTAAACCTAATCTTAAATCTAGCCATATCTCTAGCCGTAGACCTGAACAACATCCTAGACCTAGCCCTAACAATAACCCTTAACTTAACCCAAACACTAACCCTACCCCTAGACCTAACCCTAGTCCTAATTCTGGAACTAAACCCAACACTAACTCTAACCTGAACACTGGCCTTGACCCTAACATAATCCTAGCTCCAAAGCTCACTCTAAACCAAAACCTAATCCTAACACTACACCTAGTTATAAACCTGACTCTCAAACTAGCCCTAATCATAACCCTAACTCTTACATTACCCATATCCCTAACCCTAGGCCTAAACTAACACAAAATCTAGCCCTAATTTTAGGCCTGAAGAGAGCCCTAATTGTAACCCTAAACCTAACACTAGCCCTAACCCTAACCCTAATCCTCGTTTTACACCTGACCCTAGCTCAAATCCTAACCTTTACCCTTAACATAACCCTAGCCGTATCCCAAACCCAAACATGACACTAGCTCTAATCCTAACATTAAGCATAGCCCTAGCCATAGCTCTAATTATATCCACTACCCTAACCATAATCCTAACCCTAATGCTAATCCTAGGCTTAACCCTAACCGTATCACAATCCCTAAACCTATCCATTGCTTTAAAACTAACCTGAATTCTAATCCTAAGCCTACTCATAACCCTAACCCTAACTCTAACCCTAATGCTAATTCAAGCCCTAAACCTAAACCTTAACCTAAACCAAACCTTAAGCCAAATACTGACCCTAATAATACACATAGCTGTAAACTTGACTCTTACCCTAAATCTAACCCTTACACTAGACCTAACCATAAACATAAACTGAAACCTATCTCTAATGTAACCCTAGACCTGACAATAGCCATAGCCCTAATCTTAGCCCTAACCCAAATATGAAAACTAGCTCTCATCCTAGCCTAAAACTGAGCCCTAATCATAGACCTAACCCTAATTCTAACCCTTTCCCTAGCCCTAAACCTAGTTATTACGCCTTGCTTACCCTAATCTTAATCCAAACCTTAACCTTAACATTAAACCTAGCCATAAACTTAACCCTAGGACTAACCCTAACACTAACCCTAGCCCTCATCCTAAACCTAACCCTAATCCTAGCTTTAAGACTAACTATAACTCTTGCCCTAGCCCAAGCCCTAATTCTAACCCTATCACTTACCATAATCTTATTCCTAGCCATAGCCTAGAATAACCCTAGCCCTAACCTTACACCTTGCCCTAACCCTAGATCTAAACCTAACTCTAAATCTAACCCTAATTCTACAACTAAACCTAAACCTAACACTAGCCCTAACCATAATGTAATCCTAAAACTAGCCAATACCATAGGCTTAGACCTAAAACAAAACTGAGCCACAACACTAACCCTAAATATTTACCTAATCCAGGGGCTGGGGATGTGTCTCAAGCTGTAGTGCACTCGCCTGGCATGCGTGCTGCCCGGGTTCGATCCTCAGCACCACATACAAACAAAGATGTTGTGCCCGCTGATAATTAAAAGAAACAAATATTAAAAAAAAATTCTCTCTTTAATCTCTGTCTCTCACTCTCTCTTTAAAAAAAATTACCTAAACCAAACCCTAACCTTATATCTAGCCCTAAGCCTAGCCCTAATTTGAGACCTAAACTTAACCCTAAAACTACCCCTAAACCTGTCTCTGACATTAACACTAACCCTACCTCTAAACATCACCCTAAACCTAAACCTTAACCTAAAACTAGACCTGGTCCTAACACTAATTCTACAACTAGTTCTAATCATAAACCTAGAGTATACATTAGCCGTAACCTTAAACCTAATGCTATCCCAAACCTAGCCCAAATCTGATACCTAACCCTAGCTTTTACCATAAACCTAACCCTAACATAGCCCTAACCAAAACCAGAACCCTAGCTTTACCCTAGCTCTAAACTTCTAATTTACCCTAACCAAACCCCAACCCTAGTGCTAACCCTAGTCCTAAAACTAATACTTAGTCTAACCCAAACCCTAACCCTATTACTAGACCTAACCCTAGCCCTCATTTTCATATACTCATAACCCAAATTCTAACCCTAACCCTGACCCTCATTCTGACCCTGAACCTGAAACAAAGCCTAACACTAGCCATACCCATAACCCTATATCTAAACCTAACCCTAACACTAGCCCTAGATTGAACCTAATCATAAATCTAGACATATCTTTAACCAAGACCTAAACAAAAAACTAGCCCCAGTTCTAATGAAAACCCTTAACCTAAGCCAAACACTAACCTTAGCTCTAGGAGTAACTAATCCTAATTGGCTCTAGCCCTAACCCTAACCGTAATCCAAACACAGACCCTGAGACTAACACTAACCCTAGCTATAAAACTGACCCTAACCGAAACATAAACCTAACACTAGACCTAGCCATAAACGTAAACATAACCCTTACATTACCATAGCACTAAACTAGCTCTAAACCTAGCACAAAACCTAGCCCTAATCCTAGGCCTAAAGCGTAAACCTAACCGTAACCTAAACTTATCCCTTACCGTATGCCCAATCCTCATGCTAACCCTAACCCTCACCTTAGACCTAAACCGAGATAAAACCCAAAACCGAACCCTAAACATAACCCTAGCCCTATCCCTAAACCTAATCCTAATCCTAGTCCTAATCATAATGTTAACACTAGCCCTAGTACTATCTCTAAATTTCTCCTTTACTCTAAACTGAACCTTAACCTAACAATATCTCTAGCTATAAATATCAATCTAACATTAAACCTAAGCCTACCACTGACTCACCCCTAATCTAACCCTAATTGTAACCCTAGTTCTTATATTTGTCATTGCCCTAACCCTAGCCTTAAACCTCACACAAAAACTAGCCCTAATCTGAGCCCTAAACCTAGCTTTAACTCTAACAAGAACCCTAACCCTAGCCCTAAACCTATGTCTAACCCTATCCCTTACCCTAAGCAAAACCCTAATTTTAATGATAAATCAAGACCTATTCCTAATTCTTAGGCTAAACAAATGTTAACCCTATTAATAGTCCTAATCCTAGATCTAATTCTAGCTGTAACCCTATCCAAAACCTTAAACCTATACCTGACACTTATTCTGACCATAACACAAACCAGAGGTGTAAACCAGACCCTAACCCTAAACCAAACCTAACACTAGCCCTACTGGTAACTTTATACCTAAAACCAATCCTACTATTATCGCTAGATCTAAACCTAATTCAAAATATAGCCTTAACTTTAGTTCTAGAACTAAACAAAAACCTAGCCTTAGCCCTCACAATAACCCTTAAACTAACCCAAACACTATCTCTACCTCTAGACCTCAACCTAGTCCTAATTCTGGCCATAACCCTAACCCAAACGCTGTCCCTTTCTCTAACACAAATTCTAGCTCTAAATTGTAGGCTAAACCAAAATCTACCCATAAATCTAACAATAGACCTAGCCATAACCCTAACTCTAGGTCTTACATTACATATAACCCTAAAGTTAGCCCCAAACCTCACACAAAACCTAGCTCTATGCGTAACCTTAACTCTAACCCTGGACCTAACCCTAACCCTAACCCTTGCCTTAACACTAACCCTAGCTCAAACATTAACCCTTGCCCAAATAGAAATCTAGACCTAACCCTAACCCTAACCCTAGTTTTAATCCTAACCAGAACCAAGGCCAAACCCTAGTTCTAACTCTATCCATTACCCTAAACATAACCCTAACCCTAATGCTAAACCTAGCTTTAACTTAACTATAACTCAAAACCTAGATGTCACACTAACCATAATCATTGCCCTAGCCCTAACCATAGCTCAAACCCTAACACTTACCCTAAAACTAACCCTAGGCTTAACCCTAAACTAACCCTATCCCTAAACTTAACCATAACCCTAGCCTTAAACCTATTCATTACCCTAAACATAAGTCTAATCCAAATGCTAACCCTAGGCCTAACTCGAAACTTATCTCTAACACTAACCCTATCCATTTCCTAAAATTAACCTGAACACTAAACCTAACCTTATTCATTACTCTAACCAAATCCTGAACCCTAATGCTAAATCAAGCCCTAAACCTAAACGATAACCTAATCTAAACCCTAAACAAGACACCTACACTAACAATACACCTAGCTTTAAACCGGACCAATTCCCGAAACCTAATCCTTACAATAGACCTAGCCATAAACCTAACCTTAACATTATTTCTAAGCGTAAGCCTAACTGACATTAGCCATAGACCTAATTCTTGCCCTAAATCTAACACGAACCCAAGCCCTCATCCTAGCCTTAAACCAAGCCTTAATCCTAATTGAACCCTAACCCTAGCCCAATCCCTAATTTCAACCCTCGCTGTAGTTCTGAACTTACATATAACCACATCCCTAGCCTGTCTCTAACCCTAACCCTAATCCACCACAAACACTAATGCTAACACTAAACCTAAACCTAACAGTAACCCTAGCTGTAATCCTAGCCCTAATTTAGTGCTAATCATAACCCTAACTCTAACCCTACCCCTAAGACAAACTCTAACTCTTGCCCTAGACATATTTGTAGTACTTACTCTATCTGTTACCATAACTCTAACACTAGCCCTAACCTAACCCCTAAATCTAACACACTAGATCTAAACATAACTCTAAATATAACGCTAACCCTAAGCCTGAAACTTACCATGCCAATAGCCCTAACACCATCGCTAATCCTAAAACTAGTTCTAAACCTAGCTGTAGCTCTAAAACAAAACTGAGCCCTAGACCTAACCCTAACACCAACATAACTGTAACCTCAGACCTGACATTAGACCTAGCCCTAATTCTTGCCCTAACCCTAACACAAAACCTAACCGTACACCTACCCATAACTCTAGCCTTATTTCTAGTGTTATCCCTAACCCTAAAACTAACACTGACCTTGACTTTGACCCTAACACTAACCCTATTTCTAATCATCACTCTAATCATAATCTAACCCTAACACTAGACCTGGCCCTAACCCTAACCCTAAAACTAGCCCTAATCGTAACCCTAGTTCTTATATTAGCCATAGCCCAACCCTAACCCTAACCTAATCTAAACCTAGCCCTAACCCTAACCCTAACACTAGCTTTAACCGTAACCTAACTCTAAACCTAATCCCAACCCTAGCCTAAATCCTAATCATAACCCTCGCCCTAACTCTACCTCGAATCCTAACAATTACCTTAACCCAAACCCTAACCCTGATACTAATCCTAGGATAACCCTAACCCTATAAAGAGTCAGGGTCATTTTTAGATGTACAGTTATGTTTAAGACTCAAATTAGGGCTAGGGTAAGGGCTAGGTGTAGTGTTGGGCTTTGGTTTAGTTTAAGGTTTAGGATTAGTGCTGTAGCTCAGTTTTGCTTGAATGCTATGGCTATGGTGAGGGATAGTTTTCAAATTAGCATTAGGATTAGGGCTAGTGTTAGGGTGAGGTTTCGGTTTTAGGTTAGGATTAGATTTAGAGTGAGGGTTAGATCTGGGTTTAGGGCTAAGGCTAAGTTTGGGGCTAGGGTTAGGGCTAGGCTTTAGGTCATGCTAAGGGATAATGTTAGAACTAGGTCTAGGGCTGGAGCAAGAGTTAGAGTTAGTCTTAGGGCTATGGACATGATTAGATTTAGGGTTACGGCTAAATTAGGTTTAGGATTAGAGCTAGGTTTAGTATTAGTGCTAGGCCTTGGTTTAAGGCAGTGTTAGAATTAGGGTTAGTGTACGGTATGATATTATAGCTAGGTTAAGGGCTAGGGTGAGGATTCACTTTAGGGTTAGGCCTAGTGTTAGGGTTGGAGTTCGGATTAAGGCTAGGTTTAGGGCCAGAATTAGGGCTTTATTTTAAGCATAAGGGCTAACATTAGGGCTTGGTCTAATGTAAGGTCTTGGGTTATGGTTAGGGATAGTTTCAGGGTTAGGTTTATGGCTATGTATAGTGTAAGGTTTCTGTTGAGGGTTAGGGTCACTTTTGGAGATAGGGGTATTATTAGGATCAGGCTAATGGTTAGGGTTTTTTAGGTTAAGGTTTAGGGTTAGGGCTCACATAACCCTAAACTTAAAAGTAGCCATAACCATAATCCTAGTTCTTACGTTACCCATAGTGCTAACACTAGCCATAAACAACCCTCCAAAACATAGCCCTAAATGTAGCACTAAAGGTACATTTAAAACAAATCCTAACCTTAGCCCTAGCGCTAACCCTCACAAAAGCTTATATAAAACTACGAGTTTCCTGAAATATCCAAAAACATTTTTTCACCCAATCTTGAAGAAACTCCGCCATAATGATCAGTACATCAATCCCACTTGGCCCCCCCAAATTTCGTTCATCAAGGTTGAAGCATTTGTTTGCAGTAACAGTTTGAATTTTTAGATTTCACTCTGTTTTCTCCTATATTGATAGATGTAGTTGGAACCCTAAATCAAAAAAGGTTTTTCCTAGCTGCTTGAACCTTGACACAAAAAAAGTAGTTCTCAGTGCTATGTCTATGGTTTGTTTCCCCCTTGAAATAACCCTAAGCAGGGACTGGGGAAAAACCCTTTCATTTGAAACCCTTTGCAAACTTTATAAAAAACTACAAGGTTCCTGAAATATCAGAAAACATTTTTTCACCTAATCTTGATGATACTTGCGTGTAATGATCAGTAGAGCATTCCCACTTGGCCCCCCAAATTTCGTACTTCTAGGTTGAAACGTCAGTTTGCAGTAACAGTTTGAATTTTTAGGTTTCACTCTGTTTTCTCCGATATCGATAGATGTAGTTGGAATCAAACACGGTTTTTCCTAGCTGCTTGAAAATTTGCACAATAAAGTAGTTCTCAGTGCTATCTGTATGGATTGTTTCCCCTTGAAGTAACCCTAAGCAGAGACTGGGGGAAACACTTTCATTTTAAAACCTTTGCAAAGCTTACAAAAACTACGAGTTTCCTGAAATCTCAGAAAACATTTTTTCACCCAATCTTGATGATACTCAGAAGTAATGATCAGTACAGCAATCCCACTTGGCCCCCCAAATGTTGTATTTCTAGGTTGAAGCGTTCATTTTCAGTACCAGTTTGAATTTTTAGGTTCAACTCTGTTTTCTCCTATATTGAGTTTCCTGAAATCTCAGAAAATATTTTTCACCCAACCTTGATGATACTTGCAAGTAATGATCAGGACAGCAATCCCACTTGGCCCCCCAAATTTCGTACTTCTAGGTTGCAACGTTCGTTTTCAGTAGCAGTTTGATATTTTGGTTTCACTCTGTTTTCTCCTATATTGATATATGATGTTGGAACTCTAAATCAAACACGTTTTTTGCTAGCTGCTTGAAACTTGACACAGTAAAGTAATTCTGACTGCTGTCTCAATGGTTTGTTTCCCCTTGAAGTAGCCCTAAGCAAGGACTGGGGGAAAACCCTTTCATTTGAAAGCCTTTGCAAAGCTTATAAAAAACTACGAGTTTCCTGAAATATCAAAAAACATTTTTTCACCCAATCTTGATGATACTTGCGTGTAATGATCAGTACAGCAATCCCACTTGGCCCCCCAAATTTCGTTCTTCTCGATGAAAGCGTACGTTTCCAGTAACAGTTGGAATTTTTAGGTTTCCATGCATTTGCTCCTTTAGGGAGAGAAGCAGTTGGAACTCTAAATCAAACAGAGTTTGTGGTAGCTGCTTGATACTTGACAAAGTGAAGTTGTTCTCAGTGCCATCGTATGGTTGGTATCCTCTTGAAGTAGCCCTAAGCAGAGACTTGGGAAAAACACTTTCATTTCAAAAGTCTTTGCAAAGCTTCAACAGACTCCGAGTTTCCTGAATATCAGCAAACATTTTTCACCCAATCGTGATGATACTCAGTGGTAATGATCAGTACACCAATCCCAATTGCCCCTACCCCCCAAATTTCGGACTTCTAGGTTGAAATGTTCGTTTGCAGTAACAGTTTGAATTTTTAGGTTTCACTCTGTTTTCTCTATATTGATAGATGTAGTTAGAACTCTAAATCAAACACGGTTTTTGCTAGCTGCTTGAAACTTGACACAATAAAGTAGTTCTCAGTGCTATCACTATGGTTTGTTTCCCCTTGTAGTAGTCCTAAGCAGGGACTGGGGAAAATCCCTTTCTTTAGAAAGCCTTTGCAAACCTTGTAAAAAACTATGAGTTTCCTAAAATATCAGAAAACATTTTTTCACCCACTCTTGATGATACTTTGTGGTAATGATCAGTACACCAATCCCACTTGGACGCCCAAATTTCGTTCATCTAGGTTGTAGCATTCCTTTGCACTTACAGATTGAATTTTTAGGTTTCACTGCATTTTCTCCTATAGGATGAGAAGCTGTAGGAACTGTAAATCAAACACGGATTGTGATAGCTGCTTGAACTTGACAAGTGAATTAGTTCTCAGTGTGCTCTCTATGGTTGGTTTTCTTGAAGTATCCTTAAGCACGGACTGGGGAAAATCCTTTCATTTGAAAGTCTTTGCAAAGCTTACATAATCTACGAGTTTCCTGAAATCTCAGGAAACATTTTTTCACCCAATCTTGATGATACTTGGTGGTAATTATCAGTACAGCAATCCCAATTGGCCCCCCAAATGTTGTATTTCTAGGTTGAAGCATTCGTTTGCAGTACCAGTTTGAATTTTTAGGTTTCACTCTGTTTTCTCTTGTATTGATAGATGTAGTTGGAACTCTAAATCAAACACGTTTTTTGCTAGCTGCTTGAAACTTGACACAGTAAAGTAATTCTGACTGCTGTCTCAATGGTTTGTTTCCCCTTGAAGTAGCCCTAAGCAAGGACTGGGGGAAAACCCTTTCATTTGAAAGCCTTTGCAAAGCTTATAAAAAACTACGAGTTTCCTGAAATATCAAAAAACATTTTTTCACCCAATCTTGATGATACTTGCGTGTAATGATCAGTACAGCAATCCCACTTGGCCCCCCAAATTTCGTACTTGTAGATTGAAACGTTCGTTTGCAGTAACAGTTGGAATTTTTAGGTTTCACTGTGTTTTCTCCTATATTGATAGATGTAGTTAGAACTCTAAATCAAACATCGTTTTTCCTAGCTGCTTGAAACTTGACACAATAAAGTAGTTCTCAGTGCTATCAGTATGGATTGTTTCCCCTTGAAGTAGCCCTAAGCAGAGACTGGGGAAAACCCTTTCATTTGAAAGTCTTTGCAAAGCTTATAAAATACTAAGAGTTTCCTGAAATCTCAGCAAGTACTTTTTCACCCAAACTTGATGATACTAGGTGGTAATGATCAGTACACCAATCCCACTCTACCCCCCAAATTTCATTCATCTAGGTTGAAGCATTTGTTTGCAGTAACAGTTTGAATTTTTAGGTTTCACTCTGTTTTCTTCTATATCGATAGATGTAGTTGGAACTCTAAATCAAACACAGTTTTTGCTAGCTGCTTCAAACTTGACACAGTAAAGTCATTCTTACTGCTGTCTCTAAGGTTTGTTTCAACTTGAAGTCGCCCTTAGCAGAGACTGGGGAAAAACCCTTTCATTTGAAAGCCTTTGCAAAGCTTATGAAAAACTACAAGTTTCGTGAAATATCAGAAAACATTTTATCGCCCAATCTTGATGATACTTATGTGTAATGATCAGTACAGCAATCCCACTTGGCCCCCCAATTTCCGTACTTCTAGGTTGAAACGTTCATTTGCAGTAACAGTTTGAATTTTTAGGTTTCACTCTGTTTTCTCCTATATTGATAGATATAGTTGGAACTGTAAATCAAACACGGTTTGTGCTAGCTGCTTGCAACTTGACACACTGAATTAGTTCTGAGTGCGGACTCTAGGCTTTGTTCTTCTTGAAGTAGCCCTAACAAGAGACTGAAGAAAAACACTTTCATTTGAAAGCTTTTGCCATGCTTTCACAAAACTATGAGTTTCCTGAAATCCCAGCAAATAATTTTTCACCGAATCTTGATGATACTTGGTGGTAATTATCAGTCCCCCAATCCCACTTGGTCCCCAAATTTCGTTCTTCTAGGTTGAAGCGTTCGTTTGAGATACAGTTTGTATTTTTTTTTTATTTTTTATTGTGGGTTGTTCAAAACATTACAAATTTCTTGACATATCATATTCCACACTTTGATTCAAGTGGGTTATGAACTCCCACCTTCACCCCATACACAGATTGCAGATTCACATCAGTTACACATCCATTGATTTACAAATTGCCATACTAGTGTCTGTTGTGCTCCGCTGCCTTTCCCATCATCCCCCCTCTCCCCTCCCCACCTCTCCCCTCCCCTCCCCTCCTCTCTCTCTACCCCCTCCACTGTATAACCCTGAGGGTCTCCTTCCATTACCGTGCAATTTCCCTTCTCTCTCCCTTTCCCTCACACCTCTCATCCCTGTTAAATGTTAATCTTCTTCTCATGTTCTTCGTCCCTACTCTGTTCTTAGTTACTTTCCTTATATCAAAGAAGACATTTGGCATTTGTTTTTTAGGGATTGGCTAGCTTCACTTAGCATAATCTGCTCTAATGCCATCCATTTCCATGTAAATTCTATGATTTTGTCATTTTTTAATGCAGAGTAACACTCCATTGTGTATAAATGCCACATTTTTTTATCCATTCGTCTATTGAAGGGCATCTAGGTTGGTTCCACAGTCTTGCTATTGTGAACTGTGCTGCTATGAACATCGATGTAGCAGTGTCCCTGTAGCATGCTCTTTTTAGGTCTTTAGGGAATAGACCGAGAAGGGGAATAGCTGGGTCAAAAGGTGGCTCCATTCCCAGCTTTCCAAGAAATCTCCATACTGCTTTCCAAATTGGCTGCACCAATCTGCAGTCCCACCAGCAATGTACAAGTGTACCCTTTTCCCCACATCCTCGCCAGCACTTGTTGTTGTTTGACTTCCTAATGGCTGCCAATCTTACTGGAGTGAGATGGTATCTTAGGGTGGTTTTGATTTGCATTTCTCTGACAGCTAGAGATGTTGAGCATTTTTTCATGTACTTGTTGAGTGACTGTATGTCCTCCTCTGAGAAGTGTCTGTTCAGGTCCTTGGCCCATTTGTTGATTGGGTTGTTTGTTCTCTTATTGTCTAATTTTTTGAGTTCTTTGTATACTCTGGATATTAGGGCTCTATCTGAAGTGTGAGGAGTAAAGATTTGTTCCCAGGATGTAGGCTCTCTATTTACCTCTCTTATTGTTTCTTTTGCTGAGAAAAAACTTTTTAGTTTGAGTAAGTCCCATTTGTTGATTCTAGTTATTAACTTTTGTGCTATGGGTGTCCTATTGAGGAATTTGGAGCCCGACCCCACCGAATGTAGATCGTAGCCAACTTTTTCTTCTATCAGACGGCGTGTCTCTGATTTGATATCCAGCTCCTTGATCCATTTTGAATTCACTTTTGTGCATGGCGAGAGAAAGGGATTCAGTTTCATTTTGTTGCATATGGATTTCCAGTTTTCCCAGCACCATTTGTTGAAGATGCTATCCTTCCTCCATTGCATGCTTTTAGCCCCTTTATCAAATATAAGATAGTTGTAGTTTTGTGGATTGGTTTCTGTGTCCTCTATTCTGTACCATTGGTCCACCCGCCTGTTTTGGTACCAGTACCATGCTGTTTTTGTTACTATTGCTCTGTAGTATAGTTTGAAGTCTGGTATTGCTATACCGCCTGATTCACACTTCTTGCTTAGCATTGTTTTTGCTATTCTGGGTCTTTTATTTTTCCATATGAATTTCATGATTGCTTTCTCTATTTCTCTATTTCTACAAGAAATGCCGTTGGGATTTTGATTGGCAGAAAAACACCCCATTCACAATATCTTCAAAAAAAAACTTGGGAATTAACCTAACAAAAGAGGTGAAAGACTTATACAATGAAAACTACAAAACCCTAAAGAGAGAAATATAAGAAAATCTTAGAAGATGGAAAAATATACCCTGTTCATGAATAGGCAGAACTAACATCATCAAAATGGCGATATTACCAAAAGTTCTCTATAGGTTCAATGCAATGCCAATCAAAATCCCAATGACATTTCTTGTAGAAATAGATAAAGCAATCATGAAATTAATATGGAAAAATAAAAGACCCAGAATAGCAAAAGCAACTCTAAGCAGGAAATGTGAATCAGGTGGTATAGCGATACCAGATTTCAAATTATACTACAGATCAATAGTAACAAAAACAGCATGGTACTGATACCTAAACAGGCAGGTGGACAAATGGTACAGAATAGATGACACAGAGAATAACCCACAAAGTTAAAACTATCTTATATTTGATAAAGGGGCTAAAAGCATGCAATGGAGGAAGGATAGCATCTTCAACAAATGGTGCTGGGAAAACTGGAAATCCATATGCAAAAAAATGAAACTGAATCCCTTTCTCTCACCATGCACAAAAGTTAACTCAAAATGGATCAAGGAGCTTCATATCAAATCAGAGACTCTGCATCTGATAGAAGAAAAAGTTGGCTCTGACCTACAGACTGTGGGGTCCGGCTCCAAATTTCTTAATAGAACACCCATAGCACAAGACTTAGTAACAAGAATCAACAAATGGGACTTATTTAAACTAAAAAGTTTTTTCTCAGCAAGAGAAACAGTAAGAGAGGTAAATAGGAAGCCTATATCATGGGGACAAATTTTTACTCCTCACACTTCAGATAGAGCCCTAATATCCAGAGTATAAAAGAACTCAAAAAATTAAACAATAAGATAACAAATAACCCAATCAACAAATGGGCCAAGGACCTGAACAGACACTTCTCAGAGGTTGACATACAATTAATCAACAAGTACATGAAAAACTGCTCACCATCTCTAGCAGTCAGAGAAATGCAAATCAAAACCATCCTATGATACCATCTCACTCCAGTAAGATTGGCAGCCATTATGAAGTCAAACAACAACAAGTGCTGGTGAGGATGTGGGGAAATGTGTACTCTTGTACAATGTTGGTGGGACTGCAAATTGGTGTGGCCAATTTGGAAAGCAGTATGGAGATTCCTTGGAAAGCTGGGAATGGAACCACCATTTGACCCAGCTATTCCCCTTCTCGGTCTATTCCCTAAAGACCTAAAAAGAGCATGCTACAGGGACACTGCTACATCGATGTTCATAGCAGCACAATTCACAATAGCAAGACTGTGGAACCAACCTAGATGCCCTTCAATAGATGAATGGATAAAAAATAATGTGACATTTATACACAATGGGGTATTACTCTGCATTAAAAAATGACAAAATCATAGAATTTGCAGGGAAATGGATGGCATTAGAACAGATTCTGCTAAGTGAAGCTAGTCAATCCCTAAAAAACAAATGTCAAATATTTTCTTTGATATAAGGAGAGTAACTAAGAACAGAGTCGGGAGGAAGAGCATGAGAAGAAGATTAACATTAAACAGGGGTGAGAGGTGGGAGGGAAAATGAAAGAGAAGGGAAATTGCATGGAAATGGAAGGAGACCCTCATGGTTATACAAAATTACATACAAGAGGAAGTGAGGGGAAAGGGAAAAAAAAAACAAGGGGGAGAAATGAATTACAGTAGATGGAGTAGAGAGAGAAGATGGGAGGGGAGGGGATGGGGGATAGTAGAGGATAGGAAGTGCAGCAGAATACAACAGACACTAATATAGCAATATGTAAAACATTGGATGTGTAACCGGTGTGATGCTGCAATCCTTTTACGGGGTAAAAATGGGAGTTCATAACCCACTTGAATCAAAGTGTGAAATATGGTATGTCAAGAACTATGTAATGTTTTGAACAACCAACAATAAAAATTAAAGAAAAAAATAAAATAAAACCAACCTAACAGTTAAAAAAAGAGAAATGCAAATCAAAACCACCCTAAGATACCATCTCACTCCCGTCAGATTGGCAGTCATTTTGAAGTCAAACAACAAGTGCTGGTGAGGATGTTCGGAAAAGGATACACTTGTACATTGCTGGTGGGACTGCAAATTGGTGTGGCCAATTTAGGAAGCAGTATGGAGATTCCTTGGAAAGCTGGGAATGGAACCACCATTTGACCAGCTATTCCACTTCTTGGGCTATTCCCTAAAGACCTTAAAAGAGCATGCTACAGGGACACAGCTACAACAATGTTCATAGCAGCACAATTCACAATTGCTATACTGTGGAACCAACCTAGATGCCCTTCAAAAGATGAATGGATAAAAAAAAGTGGCATTTATACACAATGGAGTATTACTCTGCACTAAAAAATGACAAAATCATGGAATTTGCAGGGAAATGGATGGCACTAGAGCAAATTATGCTAAGTGAAGCTAGCCAATCCCTAAAAAATAAATGCAAAATGTCTTCTTTGATATAAGGAGAGCAACTAAGAGCAGAATAGAGAAGAAGAGCCTGAGAAGATCACAACTAAACAGGGATGAGAGGGGGGAAGGAAAGAGAGAGAGAGAAGGGAAATTGCATGGTAAAGGAAGGAGACCCTCATTATTACACAAAATTACATATAAGAGGAAGTGAGGGGAGAGGATGAAAAACAAGAGAGAGATGAATTACAGTAGATGGGGTAGGGAAAGAAGAGGGGAAGGGAGGGGATGGGAGGGGAGGGAAGGGGAGGGGAGGGGGATTGTAGAGGTTAGGAAAGGCAGCAGAATACAACATACACTAGTATGGCAGTAGGTAAAAAACTGCATGTGTAACCGATGGGAATCTGCATTATGTATATAGGGTAAAAATGGGAGTTCATAATCCGCTTGAATCAAATGTATGAAATATGATATGTCAAGAACTTAGTAATGTTTTGAACAACTAATAATAAAAAGTATAGGGTTAGGGTTAGTTTTAGGGTTAGTTGTAGTGTTAGGGTTAGTGTTTTTGTTAGGTTTAGGCTTAGGGTTAGGGTTTGTGTTAGGGTTAATAGGGTTAGGGTTAGGTTTAGGTTCAGTATTAAGGATACGATTAGGGTAATGGTTAAGTTTAAGGTTAATGCAG
The DNA here is from genome assembly GCF_021218885.2 of Marmota monax. Taxonomy (NCBI): domain Eukaryota; kingdom Metazoa; phylum Chordata; class Mammalia; order Rodentia; family Sciuridae; genus Marmota; species Marmota monax. The sequence continues at coordinate 99,311 of NW_026695108.1, read as the reverse complement.
GTTTTATGGTTAGGGTTGGTGTTAGGGTAAGTGTTGGGGTTTGGGTTAGTATTATGGTTAGAATTAGTGTTAGGGTTACTGTTAGGGATAGGGTTAGTGTAAGGGATAGGATTAGGGATAGGATTAGGGTTAGAGGTAGGGATAGGGTTAGGGTTTGTGTTAGGGTTAGTGTTAGGGTTAATGTTAGAGTTAGTGTTAGGTTTAAATTTAGTGTTAGGGTAAGGGTTAGGGTTAGGGTTAGGGTTAGTGTTAGTGATTGGGTTAGGGTTACAGTTTGGGTTATGTATGTGTTAGGGTTAGGGTTAGGGATAAGATTTTTGTTAGGGTTAGGTTTAGGGTTATTGTTGGATTATGATTTGAGTTAGGGTTAGGATTATGGTTAGGGTTAGTGTTAGGGTTCAGGATAGGGTTAGGGTTAGGGTTAGAGTTAGGGTTATGGTTAGGATTGGGGTTAGTGTTAAAGTTAGGTTTCATATTAGGTTGAGGGTTAGGGTTACTTTTAGGGTTAGTGATAGGTTTAGGGTTAGGTTTAGGTTTAGTATAATGTAAGGTTTAGGGTTATTGTTAGGGTACTGGTTATCATTAGGTTCAGGGTTAGTTTTAGAATTAGGTTGAGGATCAAGTTTAGGGATTGGTTTAGGGTTAATGTTAGTTTAAGAGTTAGGATTACGGTTAGGATCAGGGTTAGTGTTAGGGTCAGTGTTAGGGTTAGGGTTAGGTTTTGTATTAGGTTGAGATTTAGGTTTAGGGTTTCGGTTATGGTTAGGGTAACGTTTGGATTAGGGTTAGAGTTAGGGTTAGGGTTATGGTTAGTTTTAGAATTAGGGTAAGGTTCAGGATAGGGATCGGGTTAGGGTTGGGGTTAGTTTAAGAGTTAGGATAAGGGTTAGTTCTACTGTTAGGGTTAGTGTTAGGGTTAGGGTTATGGTTTGTGTTAAGTTGATGGTTATGTTTAGAGTTTGGGTTAGGGTTAGAGTTAGGGTTACAGTTGGATTAGGTTTAGAGCTAGGTTAAGGTTAGGGTTAGAGATAGTGGTACCGTTAAAATTAGGTTTAGGCTAAGGGTTAGGGTTAGGATTAGTGTTAGTGTTAGGGTTAGGGTTAGCAGTAGGGTTAGGATTAGTGTTAGTGATAGGGTTAGGATTACGGTTAGGGTTAGGATTAGGTTTAGTTTTAGTGTTAGGTTTAGGTTTAGCATTAGTTATAGGGTTAGGGTTTGTGTAAGATTTAGGGTTCATTTGGGTTAGGGTTTCTGTTAGGGTTAGGGTTAGACTTAGTGTTAGGATTTGTGTTAGAAATAGGGTTAGGTTTAAGGTTAGTGTTAGTGTGAAAATTAGGTTTAGGTTTAGGATTAGGGTTAGTGTTAGGGTTAGGATTTGTTTTATGGTTAGTGTTAGGGTTGGTGTTAGTGTTACAGTTAGGGTTAGTGTTACTGTTAGGTTTAGGGTTAGGGATAAGTTTAGGGTGAGCGTTAGGGTTAGGGTTAAGGTTAGGGTTAGTGTTACGGTTCGGTTTGGGATTAAGATTAACATTAGTGTTAGGTTTAGGGTTATGGTTAGGGTTAGTGTCAGGGTAAGGATTTAGGGTTAGTGTTAGGTAAGGGTAGGGTTAAGTTTAGGTTGGGTTAGGGTTATGGTTTGGGTAATGATTTGTGTTAAGGTTAAGGTTAGGGTTTGGGTTTGTGTTGCATTGTCGGTTTGTGTTATGGTTACTGTTAGGTTATGGTTAGGGTTCATGTTAGGGTTATGGCTAGGTTTAGTGCTAGGGTGTGGTGTAAGTTTTTGGTTAGGGTTAGGATTAGAATTAGGATTAGTGTTTCACTTAGGGTTAGAGTTAGGTTTAGGGTTTGCGATAGGGTGAGTGTTAGAGATAGTGTTAGGAATAGGGTTAGGTTTAGGGTGAGGTTTAGAGAAAGGGTTAGGGTTAGGGTTACGGTTAAGATTAGAGTTATGTTTAGGGTTATGGTTAGGGTTAGTGTTAGGTTTAGGGTTAGTATTAGGGTTATTGTTAGTTTTGGTTAGGATTAGGTTTACGGTTAGGGTTATAGTTAGGGTTAGGGTTAGTGTTAGGTTTAGGATTAGGTATAAGTTTGGGGTTAGTTTTAGTGTTATACTTACAGTTAGGGTTAGTGTTAGGTTTAGGGTAAGGGTTAGGGTTAGTGTTAGAGTAAGTGTTATGGTTAGGGTTATGGTTAGTGTTAGGTTTTGGGTTGGGGTTAGAGTAAGGTTTAGAATTAGGCTTAGAGTTAGTGTTAGGGTTTGGGTTAGGGTTAGGTTTCCAGTTAACATTAGGTTTAGGGTTAGGTTTAGGGATACTGTTAGGGTTAGTGTTAGGGTTAGGGTTATGGTTTGTGTTAGGGTTAGGTTTAGGGATAGGATTTGTTTTAGGGTTAGGTTTAGAGTTACGTTTGGATTATGGTTAGAATTAGGGTTAGGGTTATGTTTAGTGTTAGGGTTAAGGTTAGGGTTAGTTTTAGTGTTACTGTTAGGGTTAGGCTTAGTGTTAGTTTTAGGGTTAGGGTTAGTGTTAAAATTAGGGTGACTGTTAGGTTTATGGTTAGGGTTAGTGCTAGGGTTAGGATTATGGTTAGAGTTAACGTAAGGGTTAGGTTTAGGGTAAGTGTTTGGTTTAGTGTTAAAGTTAGGGTTAGGATTATGGAAGGATTAGGTTTAGGGATAGGTTAGGGTTTGGATTATGGTTTGAGTTAGGGTTATGGTTAGGATTAGGGACAGGGTTTAGGTTAGCATTAGGGTTACGCTTAGGGTAAGTGTTAAGGTTTTTGGTAGGTTTAGAGTTAGTGTTAGTGTAAGGGTAAGGTTTAGGTTTAGTGTTAAAGTTAGGTTTAGGTTTTGGTTTAGGTTTAGTTTTTGGTTTGGGGTTAGATTTAGCATTAGTGTTAATATTAGGTTTTGGGTTACTGTTATGGTTACTGTTAGGTTTAGGTTAGGGTTAGGGTTACGGTTAGGTTAAGATTAGGGTTAGGATTAGGGTTAGGCTTAGGGTTTGTGTTAGGGTTAGGGTTAGGTTTAGGGTTAGAATTAGATTTGGCTTCATATTAGGGTAGGGGTAGGGTCAGTGTTAGGTTTAGGTTTAGGGTTAGGTTTAGACTTAGTGTTAGGGTTACAGTTAGGGTTAGGGTTAGTGATAGAGTTAGGGTGAGGTTTAGAGTTAGGTTTAGGGATAAGATTAGGTTTAAGTTTAAGGTTTGGTTAGTCTTAGTGTTCGGGTTCAAGATTGTATAAGTGTTAGGGTTAGGGTTAGTGTTAAAGTTAGTGTTAGTTTTTGGGTTAAGGTTAGGAATAGGGTTAGTGATAGGGTTAGGGTTAGTGTAAATTTAGGGTTAGGATTAGGGTTAGGTTAGGGTTAGGGTTATGTTTAAGTTTACAGTTTATGTTATGGTAGTGTTAGGCTTAGGATTAGGGATAGGGTTGCGGTTAGGATTAGGTTTAGTGTTAGTGTAAGGGATAGATTTAGGGTTAGAATTAGTGTTAGTGTTATGTTAGGTTCAGCGTTAAAATAATATTTAGGTTTAGGCTTAGGTTTATGATTAGAGTTTGTGTTAGTATTAGGGTTCGGGGTACGGTTAGTATTATGATTAGGGTTAAGATAGGGTTAGGATAAGGGTTAGGGATAGTGTTAGGGTTAGGGTTAGGTTTCTGTTTAGGGTGCGTGTTAAGGATAGGGTTAGGGTTAGATTTAGGTTAGGGTTAGGGTTTGGCTTATTGTACATGTTAAGGTTAGGGTTAGGGTTAGTGTTAGTTTTAGGTTTAGGGTTAGTATTAGGATTAGTGTTAGGGTTACAGTTAGGGTTACTGTTAGTGTTTGGTTTAGAATTATGTTTAGGTTTAGAGTTAGAGTTATGGTTAGGATAAGGGATAATGTGAGGTTTAGTGTTAGGTTTAGTTTTAATGTAAGGGTTAGGGTTAGGTATAGGGTTAGGGTTTAGGTTAGTGTTAGGGTTCGGTTTAGGTTTCGGGTTAGGTTTAGGGTTGATGTTATTGTTAGGGTTAGGGTTACATTTAGGGCTATGTAAGGATTAGGGTTAGGGTTTGGGTTAGTGTTAGGGTTAGGTTTAGGGTTTGGTTTAGGGTTTGGTTTAGGTTTTGGGTTAGGGTTAGTGTTGATGTTATTGTTAGGGTTAGGTTTACTTTTAGGGTTAGGTAAGGGATAGGTTTAGGGTCAGAGTTAGTACTATGGTTAGGATTAGGGTTAGGTTTAGAGTTAGGATTATGGTTAGTGTTAGGATTCAGGTTAGGGTTAGGGTTAGAGTTAGTGTTAGTGTTAAGGTTAGGTTTAAGGTTAGTGTTAGTTTTAGGGTAATGATTAGGGTTACTCTTAGGGTTAGGGTTAGAGTTCATGTTAGAGTTAGGGTTAGGGTTAGTGTAAGGTTTAGGATTAAGGTTAGGGTTACCGTTAATTTTAGCTTTAGAGTTAGTGTTTTTTTAGGGTTAGGGTTAAGTTAAGGTTAGTGTTTAGTTTAGGGTTAGTGTTAGGGTTATGGTTATGGTAAATGTTACAAAGGGGATTAGTGTTAGGGTTGTGTTCGGGTTAGTATTAGGGTAAGGATTCATGTTAGGGATAGGGTTACGGTTAGTTTTAATTTCTGGTTTAGAGTGAGGGTTAGAGTTAGGTTTAGGATTAGGGTTAGTGTTAGTGTTAGGTTAGTGTTTGTGTTAGGGTTAGGATTAGGTTTAGGTTTAGGTTAACTGTTAGGTAATGGTTACGGTTAGGTTAGGGTTAGAGTTAGGGTTAGGGTTAGTGTTCAGGTTAGTGTTAACATTAGTGTTAGGGTTCGATTTATTGTTAGTGTTGGGTTTGAGTTATAGTTAGGTTTATGGTTAGTGTTTGAATTAGGGTTAGTATTAAGTTTAGTGATAGAGTTAGGGAGCGGGTTAGGGTTAGGGTTTTGGTCATGGTTAGGGTTAAGATCAGGGATAGGTAAGGGTTACATTTTGTGTTAAAGGTATAGGGTTATGGTTTTGGTTAGGGTTTGTATTACTATTAGGTTTAGGTTTAGGGTTACATTAGGGTTAGGGTTAGGGTGAGGTTTAGGATTAGTGTTAGATTTATTGATAGGGTTAGAGTTACGATTATGTTTAGGTAAGGGTTAAGTTTAGGGTTAGGGTTATGGTTAGGATCAGGGTTAGGTTTAATACAACATACACTAGTATGTCAGTATGTAAAAACGTGGATGTGTAACCAATGTGATTTTGCAATCTGTATACAGGTAAAACTGGGAGTTCATAATCCACTTGAATCAAATGTATGAAACATGATATGTCAAGAGCTTTGTAATGTTTTGAATAACTAATAATAAAAAATAACAAAAAATGAAGTTAGGGTTAGGGTTATTCTTAGGGTTATTTTTAGCATTAGGGCTAGTGTTAGAATTAATGTTAGCATTAGGGTTATCGTTTGTGATAGGGTTAGGATTAGTTTTAGGGTTTGGGTTAGGGTTACGATTAGGTTTAGGGTTTGTGTTAGGGTTAGGGTTAGGGATAGTTTTATGTTTAGTATTAGGTATAGAGTGAGGCTTAGAGTTAGTTTTAGGGTTATGGTTAGGGTTAGGGTTAATGTTAAGGTTAGGGAATAGTTAGGGTTAAGTTTAGTGTTAGGGTTAGGGTTAGGGTTAGTATAAGTTTAGGGTTGAGTAAAAGTTAGTGTCCAGATTTGGGTTTGAATTAGTGTTAAGGTTAGAGTTAGGGTTAGGGTTGGGGTTATGTAAGGTTTAGGGTTAGGATTAGGTCAGGGTTAGAGTTAGGGTTTGGGTTAGGGTTATTGTTAGGGTTAGGATTAGGGTTACATTAGGGTTAGGGTTAGAGTTAGGGTTAGGGATAGGGTTACATTCGGGTGAGGGTTAGAGTTAGGGATAGGGTTAGGTTTATGTTTAATATTAGGTTATGTTTAGGTTTAGGGTTAGTGTTACAGTTAGGGTAAGTGTTTGTTTAAGTGTTAGAATTAGGGTTGGGGTTAGTGTTAGGCTTAGGGTGAGGGTTATGTTTAGGGCTCGAGTTAGGGTTAGGGTTAGGATTCGGGATAGGTTAGGGTTACTTTGGGGGTTAGGATTAGGGTTAGGCTTAGTGTTACGGTTAGGTTTAGGGTTAAGTTTAGAATTAGATTTCGGATTACATTTAGAATTATGGTTAGGGTTAGTTTGGGGATTAGAATTAGAGTTAGAGTTTGAGTTTGGGTTATATTTAGGGTTAGTTTTAGAGTTAGGGTCAGGATTAGTGTTAGGTTTAGTGATAGGTTTAGTATTAGGTTTAGAGTTATAATTTGTGTTAGGGTAAGTGTTATGGTTAGGGTTTGTGTTAGAGTTAAAGTTAGATTTAGGTTTTGGGTTATGTTTAGTAAGAGGGTTAAAGTGAGGCATAGGGTTAGGATAGGGATAGTTTTATTGTTATGGGTAGGTTAGGGTTAGTGTTAGGACATTGGTTAGGGTTAGTGTTAGTGTTAAAGTAAAGGTTAGGGTTACAGATAGGGTTAGGGTTAGGTTTAGGGTTAGGGTTAGGGTTAGCGTTAGTGATCGGGATAGGGTTGAGTTTAGGGTTAGTGTTAGGGTTAGGGTTAGTGTTAGGTTTAGTGTTAGGATTATGGTTAGGGTTAAAATTAAGAAATGGTTAGGGTTAGTGTTATGTTAGGGTTAGGATTATGTTTTGGGATAGGGTTTGTGATAGGGTTACATTAGGTTTAGGGTTAGGGTTACTTTAGGCTTAGGGTTAGGGTTAGGTTCAGGGTTAGTGTTATGTTTAATGTTAGGGTTAGGGTTAGGTTTAAGAATAGGTTTAGTGTTAGGGTTATGGTTACTTTTAGGGTTAGTGTTAGGATTAGGGTTAGGTTAGGGTTAGTGTAAGGGTTAAGTTTAGTGTCAGTCCTAGGGTTAGGGTTAGGGTTAGTGTTAGGGTTAAGGTTAGGGTTATTGTTAGTGTTAGGTTTAGGGTTAGGTTTATGGTTAGGGTTAGTGTTAAGTTTAGGATTATGTATAGGGTTAGGATTAGTGTTTGGCTTAATATTAGAGTTCGGTTTAGAGATAGTGTTAGAATTAGGGTAAGGGTTAGGGTTAGGGTTAAGGTGAGGCTAAGTTTTAGTGTTAGGGTAGGGTTAGGGTTAGGGTTAGATTTAGTGTTAGGGTTAGGGTTAGGTTTATGATTTGTGTTTGGGTTAGGTTTAGGGTTAGGTTTAGGGTTATTGTTAGTGTTTGGGTTAAGTTTAGGGTTAGGTTTAGTGTTAGGGTTAGGGAGGATTTTAAGGTTAGCATTATTGTTAGGTAAAGGGTTAATGTATTTCTTACCATTAGGGTTAGGGTTAGGGTATTGTTAGTGTTAGGGATAGGTTTAGGTTTAGGGTTAGTATCAGGGATAGGGTAAGGTTTTTGGTTAGGGTTAGGTTTTGTTTAGGGTTAAGTTTCATTTATGGTTAGGGTTAAGGTTAGGGTTTTTGTTACAGTTAGGGTTATGGTTATTGTTGGGGTTATTATTTTGGTTAGGGTAAGAATTAGGGTTAGTGTAAGTTTTAGGGTTAGGGTTAGGGTTATGTTTACAATTAGTGTTAGTTTTAGTTTTAGGGTTAGGGTTAGGCTTAGAGTTAGGGTTAGTGTTAGGTTAAGGGTTAGGGTTTGTGTTGGGGTTATGGTTAGTGTTATTCTTTGGGTTACAATAAAAGTTAGGATCAGGGTTAGAGTTAGGTTAGTGTTAGAGTTAGGATTAGAATTAGGGTTAGGATTAGTGTTTGGGTTAGTGTTAGAGTTAGGTTTATGGATAGTTTTATAATTAGGGTTAGGTGTAGTGTTATGGCAGGGTTAGGGTTAGGGTTAGAGTTAGTGTTAGATTTAGGGTTAGGTTTAGGTTTGTGTTTGGATTAGATTTTTGGTTAGGGTTAGGGTTATTGTTAGTGTTTGGGTTAAGTTTAGGGTTAGGTTTAGTGTTAGGGTTAGGGATAGATTTAGATTAGTGTTATTGTTAGGTTTAGGGTTAAGGTTTTTCTTTCCTTTAGGATTAGGATTAGGGTATGGTTATTTTAGGAATAGGGTTAGGATTACTGTTGGGGTTATGGTTAGTGTTAGGGTTAGGGTTAGGTTTAGGGTTAGGGTTAGGGTTATTGTTAGTGTTACATTAGTTTTATGGTTAGGGTTAGTGTTAGTATTAAGGTTAGGGTTAGGATTTGGTTTAGGTTTGGTGTTAGGTTTAGAGTTAGGGTTGGGTTTAGGTTAGGTTTAGGTTAAGTTTAGAAATAGGGTGAGGGTTCGTGTTAGTGTAAGGGTTAGAATTAGTGTTAGTATTAGGTTTATGTTTAGGATTGGGGTTAATGTTAGTGTTAGGGCTAGGGTTAGGGTTAGCATGAGAGTTTGGGTTAGGATTATAATTAGGTTTAGGTTTAATATTAGGGTTTAGGTTAGTGTTAGTGTTATGTTAGGGTTATGGTTAGTGTGAGGGTTAGGGTCAGGGTTAGGGTTTGGGTTAAATTTAGGGTTAGGGTTATTGCTACGTTTACAGTTAGGGATATGGTTATGTATAGGTAAGGTTTACAATTAGGATTAGGGTTACGTTAGGATTAGGGTTAGCTTTAGGGTTAGAGTTAGGGTTAGTCTTGGGTTTATGTTTAGCATTAGGTTTAGTGTTAGGGTTAGGTTTATTGTTATGGTTAGGATTACAGTATACTGAGGTTTAGGGTTAGTGTTAGGGTTAGGATTAGGGTTACAGTTAGGGTTACAGTTAGGGTTAGGTTAACGATTAGTGTTCATGTTAGTATTAGGTTTAGAGTTAGGTTTATGTTTAGGGTTAGTGATAGGGTTAGCGTTGGGGTAAGAGTTACTGTTAACATTTGGGTTAGGGTTAATGTTAGATTTAGTGTTAGGTTTAGGGTTAGGGTTAGATAAGGCTTAGGGTTATGGTTTGGGTTAGTGTTTGTGTAAGGGTTAGGGTTAGGGATACATTAGGTTTAGGTTTATGGTTAAGGTTTGGATTAGGATTAGGGTTAGTGTTAGGTTTAGGATAGCTTTAGAATACGTGTTAGGGTTAGTGTTAGGGTTAGAGTTAGGGTTATGGTTAGTATTAGGGTTAGGGTTAGGTTAAAATTAGGGTTTGGATTAGGGTCATGGTTACAATTTGTGTTAGTCTTAGTTTTAGGGTTAGGTTAGGGTTAGGATTTTGGTTATATTTAGTGTTAGGGTTAAGGTTATGTTTTGTATTAGGGTTATGGTTATGGTTACAGTTGTGGTTAAATTTAGGTTTAGGATTAGGGATAGGGATTGGGTTAGTGTTACATTAGGGTTAGGGATAGTATTATTTTTAGGTTAGGATTAATGCTAGGGTTAGTGTTTGGGTTAGGGCTAGGGTTAGGGTTAGTGTTAGTATTTGGGTTAGGATTAGGTTTTGTGTTTGGGTTAGGGTTAGTTTTAAGTGTAGCGTTAGGGTTACTATTAGTGATAGGGATAGGGTTTGGGTTAGGGTTAGGGTTAGGGTTAGGGTTATGAGTAGGATAAGTGTTATGTTTAGGGTTTGTGGTAGGGTTAGGGTTAAGGTTAGTGTTAGGGTTAGGATAAAGGTTAGGGTCAGTGATAGGGTTAGGGCTAGGTGTATGGTTAGTGTTAGAATAGTGTTAGGTTTAGGGTTAGGATTAGTTTTAGACTTAGGGTTAGGGTTTGTGTTAGGGTTACCATTAGGGTTATGTTTAGAGTTACAGTTACGGTTTGGATTAGGTTTGGGTTTAGGTATAGAGTTAGGGTAGTTTTGGGTTAGGGTTAGGGTTAAGGTAAGTGGTAGGGTTAGGGTAAGGGTTTGGTTAGGGTTAGGGTTAGGATTAGGGTTTGTGTTAGTTTTAGGTTTAGGTTTAGGGTTAGGGTTAGAATTAGTGTTAGGGTTAGGGTTAGTGTTTATGTTAGCATTAGTTTTTGGGTTAGGATTATACATTGGTTTAGAGTGAGTGTTAGTGTTATAAGTAGGGTTAGTATTACGTTTAGGGTTAGAGTTAGTGCGAGGGTTAGGTTTAGGGTTAGGGTTAGGGTTAGGTTTAAGTTTAGGGTTAGGGTTAATTTTAGGGTTAGGATTAGGTTTAGGTTAGGGTGAGGTTTAAAGTTAGGGTTAAGGTCAGTGTTAGGGTTAGGGTTAGGGTTAGGATTAGTGTTAGTGTAAGAGTTAGGTTCAGGGATGTGTTTTGTGTTGGGGTAAGGGTAAGGTTTAGGGTTTCTTTTGGGTTAGTGATAGCATTAGTGTTACAATTATGGTTAAGATTAGAGTTAGGATGAAGCTTAGGATTAGGTTTAAGTTTAGTTTTAGGGATCTGGGTAGCATAGGGTTAGTGTTAGAGTTAGGGTAAGTTTTAGCATTAGGGTTAGGGTTAGGGTTTTTGTTAGGTTTAGGGTTAGTGTGAGGGTTAAGTTTAGGGTTAGGTTTAGTGTATGTTTTAGTGTTAGTGTAAGAGTTAAAGTTAGGGATAGTGTTAGGGTTAGGGATATGTTTAGGGTAACTTTTAGGGTTAGGTTTAGGGCTAGAATTAGTGTTACAGTATGTTTAGGGTTTGGTTAATGTTAGGGTTAGGGTAAAGGTTAGTTTTTTGTTTAGAGATAGGGTTAGGGTTCAGGTTAGGGTTAGTTTTAGAATTAGTGATAGGGTTAGGGTTATGTTTAGTGTTAGGTTACTGTTATGGTAAAATGTTAGGGTTAGTGTTAGGGTTAGTGTTAGGGTTAGTGTTAGGTTTAGGGTTAGGGTTTGTGTTGGATTTATGGTTAATGTTATAGTTTTGGTTACAACAAGGCTTAGGTTTAGAGTTAGAGTTAGGTTAGGGTTAGGGTTAAGGTTAGGGTTAGTGTGAGGTTTAGGGTTAGGTTTAGGTTTAGGGTTATTGTTACGGTTACAGTTACCGACAGGTTTATGTTTAGGTAAGTTTTAGGTTTAGGGTTAGTGTTACAGTTAGAATTAGGGTTAGCTTTAGGATTAGGGTTAGCATTAGTTGTGGGTTTAGGTTTAGCATTAGGTTTAGTGTCAGGGTTAGGGTTACAGTTAGGATTAGGTTTATAGTGAGGCTTAGGTTTAATGTTAGGGTTAGTTTTAGCAGTACATTTAGGGTTAGGGTTAGGGTTACGATTAGGGTTAATGTTAGTGTTAAATTTAGAGTTAGATTTAGGGTTAGGGTTAGTGATAAGGTTAGCATTGGGGTAAGAGTTAGTGTTAAAATTTGGTTTATGGTTAGTGTTAGGGTTAGTTTGGGGTTTAGTTTTAGGTTTATGTAAGCGTTAGGGTTAGGGTTAGGGTGAGGCTTAGGGTTAGTGTTAGGGTTAGGGTTAGAGTTAGTTTTAAGGTTAGTTTTAGGGTTACGGTTAGTGTTAGGCTTAGGTTTAGGGTTATGCTTAGTGTTAGGGTTAGGTTTAGTGTTAGTGTAAGCGTTAGGTTGTGGATTAGGGTTACGGGTACAATTTGTGTTAATATTAGTGTTAGGGTTAAATTAAAGCTAGGGTTAGGGTTAGGGTGAGGCTTAGGATTAGTGTTAGGGTTAGGGTTAGAGTTAGTGCTAGGGTTAGTTTTAGGGTTAAGGTTAGGGTTAGTGTAGTGTTAGTGTTAGGGTTAGGTTTAGGGTTATGGTTATTGTTAGGGTTAGGGATAGGGATAGGGTTAGGGTTTGGATTAGGATTACGGTTACAATTTGTGTTAGTTTTAGTGTTAGGGTTAGGGTTAGTGTTAGGGTTATGTTTAGGGTTAGGTTTTGTGTTAGGGTTACATTTAGGGTTATAGTTATGATTATGATTATGCTTAAAGTTAGGATTAGGATTAGGGATAGGTTTAGGGTTAGTGATACATTAGGGTTCGTGTTAGGGTTAGGTTTAGTGTTAGTTGTAGGTTAGGGTTACTCTAAGGTTTAGGTTGAGGGTTAGAGTTAGGGTGAGGGTTAGGGTTAGCGTTAGGATAAGTGATAGGTTCAGATTTAGAATTAGGGATAGTTTTAGGATTAAGGTGAGTTTTAATGTTAGGATTAGTGTTAGGGTTAGGGTTAGGTTTAGGGTTAGTGTTTGGATTAGTTCTAGTGTTAGGGTTAGTATTAGGTTTTCGGATAGGTTTAGGATAGGTTTAGGATTAGGGTTAGGGTTTGTGTTAGGGTTATGGTTAGTTTTATGGTAAAGGTTATGGTTATGGTTAGTGTTAGCATTTGGGTTAGGGTTAGGGATAGGATTATTTTAGGGTTAGGGTTAGGGTTAGGTTAGGGTTAGGTTAGGGTTAGTGTTAGGGTTAAGGTTCTTGTTAGGGTTAGGGTTAGGTCTAAGATTAGTTTTAGGATTAGGGTTAGGGTTAGGGTTATTATTAGGGTTACTTTTAGTTTTAGGGTTAAAGTTATAGTTAGGTTTAGGTTCAGTATTTGGGTTAAGGTTAGGATTAGGGTGAGGGTTAGGTTAGGGTTATTTTTAGGTTTATGTTTAGTGTTAGTGTTAGCATTACAGTTAGTGTTAGGGTTAGGTTTAGGTTTAGGGTTAAGCCTCGTGTTAGGGTTAGGGTTAGGGTAAGTGTGAGGGTTAGGGTTAGGGTTACAGTTAGGGTTAGGGTTAGGTTAAGTGTGAGGGTTAGTTTTAGGGTTAAGGTTAGAGATAGTATTATGGTAAGGGTCAGGATTCGTAATAAGTGGAATCTTGGCCAATGCTTCAAATGAAAGTTTTTTTTTTTTTTTCCCAGTCTCTGCTAGGGCTTCTTCAAGAGTGAACAAATCATACAGATAGCAATGAGCACTAATTTAGTGTGTCAAGTTGCAAGCAGCAAGCACAACCAATGTTTTATTTAGAGTTCCAACCACTTCCCTCCCTAAAGGGGAAAAAAGTGAAGCCTAAAAATACAAACTGTATCTCAAACGAATGCTTCAACCTAGAAGAACGAAATTTGGGGACCAAGTGGGATTGGGGGACTGATAATTACCACCAAGTATCATCAAGATTCGGTGAAAAATTATTTGCTGGGATTTCAGGAAACTCATAGTTTTGTGAAAGCATGGCAAAAGCTTTCAAATGAAAGTGTTTTTCTTCAGTCTCTTGTTAGGGCTACTTCAAGAAGAACAAAGCCTAGAGTCCGCACTCAGAACTAATTCAGTGTGTCAAGTTGCAAGCAGCTAGCACAAACCGTGTTTGATTTACAGTTCCAACTATATCTATCAATATAGGAGAAAACAGAGTGAAACCTAAAAATTCAAACTGTTACTGCAAATGAACGTTTCAACCTAGAAGTACGGAAATTGGGGGGCCAAGTGGGATTGCTGTACTGATCATTACACATAAGTATCATCAAGATTGGGCGATAAAATGTTTTCTGATATTTCACGAAACTTGTAGTTTTTCATAAGCTTTGCAAAGGCTTTCAAATGAAAGGGTTTTTCCCCAGTCTCTGCTAAGGGCGACTTCAAGTTGAAACAAACCTTAGAGACAGCAGTAAGAATGACTTTACTGTGTCAAGTTTGAAGCAGCTAGCAAAAACTGTGTTTGATTTAGAGTTCCAACTACATCTATCGATATAGAAGAAAACAGAGTGAAACCTAAAAATTCAAACTGTTACTGCAAACAAATGCTTCAACCTAGATGAATGAAATTTGGGGGGTAGAGTGGGATTGGTGTACTGATCATTACCACCTAGTATCATCAAGTTTGGGTGAAAAAGTACTTGCTGAGATTTCAGGAAACTCTTAGTATTTTATAAGCTTTGCAAAGACTTTCAAATGAAAGGGTTTTCCCCAGTCTCTGCTTAGGGCTACTTCAAGGGGAAACAATCCATACTGATAGCACTGAGAACTACTTTATTGTGTCAAGTTTCAAGCAGCTAGGAAAAACGATGTTTGATTTAGAGTTCTAACTACATCTATCAATATAGGAGAAAACACAGTGAAACCTAAAAATTCCAACTGTTACTGCAAACGAACGTTTCAATCTACAAGTACTAAATTTGGGGGGCCAAGTGGGATTGCTGTACTGATCATTACACGCAAGTATCATCAAGATTGGGTGAAAAAATGTTTTTTGATATTTCAGGAAACTCGTAGTTTTTTATAAGCTTTGCAAAGGCTTTCAAATGAAAGGGTTTTGCCCCAGTCCTTGCTTAGGGCTACTTCAAGGGGAAACAAACCATTGAGACAGCAGTCAGAATTACTTTACTGTGTCAAGTTTCAAGCAGCTAGCAAAAAACGTGTTTGATTTAGAGTTCCAACTACATCTATCAATATAAGAGAAAACAGAGTGGATCCTAAAAATTCAAACTGGTACTGAAAACGAATGCTTCAACCTAGAAATACAACATTTGGGGGGCCAATTGGGATTGCTGTACTGATAATTACCACCAAGTATCATCAAGATTGGGTGAAAAAAATGTTTTCTGAGATTTCAGGAAACACGTAGTTTTTGTGTGCTTTGCAAAGGCTTTCAGATGAAAGGGTTTTCCCCAGTCTCTGCATAGGGCTACTCCAAGAAAAACCAACCATAGAGAGCACACTGAGAATTAATTCACATTGTCAAGTATCAAGCACCTATCACAATCTCTGTTTGATTTAGAGTTCCTACAGCTTCTCCTCCTAAAGGAGAAAATGCATTGAAATCTAAAAATTCAAACTATTACTGCAAACGAATGTTTCAACCTAGAGGAACAAAATTTGGGTGGCCAAGTGAGCTTGGTGTACTGATCATTACTGCAAGTAATATCAAGATTGGGTGAAAAAAATATTTTCTGAGATTTCAGGAAACTCTTAGTTTTTTGTAAGCTTTGCAAAGGCTTTCAAATGAAAGGGTTTTCCCCAGTCTCTGCTTAGGGAGACTTCAAGGGGAAACAAACCATAGACAGAGCTCTGAGAACTACTTTATTGTGTCAAGTTTCAAGCAGCTAGCAAACACCATGTTTGATTTAGACTTCCAACTACATCTATCAATATAAGAGAAAACAGAGTGAAACCTAAAAATTCCAACTGTTACTGCAAACGAACATTTCAACCTAGAAGTCCGAAATTTGGGGGGGAGGGGGCAATTGGGATTGATGTACTGATCATTACTGCTGAGTATCATCACGATTGGGTGAAAAAATGTTTTCTGATATTCAGGAATCTCGGAGTCTGTGGAAGCTTTGCAAAAGCTTTTGAAATGAAAGTGTTTTTCCCAAGTCTCTGTTAGGGCTACTTCAAGAGGATACCAACCATAGAGTGCGCACAGAGAACAAATTCACTTTGTCAAGTATCAAGCAGCTACCACAAACTCTGTTTGATTTAGAGTTCCAAATGCTTCTCTCCCTAAAGGAGCAAATGCATGGAAAACTAAAAATTCAAACAGTTACTGGAAACGTACGCTTTCAGGGAGAAGAACAAAACTTAGTGGTCCACGTAGGATTGGTGTACAGATTATTACCACCATGTATCATCAGCATTGTGTAAAAAAATGTTTCCTGACATTTCAGAAAACTTGAAGTTTTTTATAAGATTTGCTAAGGCTTTCAAATGAAAGGGTTTTCCCCCAGTCCTTGATTAGGGCTACTTCAAGGGGAAACAAACCATTGAGACAGCAGTCAGAATTACTTTACTGTGTCAAGTTTCAAGCAGCTAGCAAAAAACGTGTTTGATTTAGAGTTCCAACATCATATATCAATATAGGAGAAAACAGAGTGAAACCAAAATATCAAACTGCTACTGAAAACGAACGTTGCAACCTAGAAGTACGAAATTTGGGGGGCCAAGTGGGATTGCTGTCCTGATCATTACTTGCAAGTATCATCAAGGTTGGGTGAAAAATATTTTCTGAGATTTCAGGAAACTCAATATAGGAGAAAACAGAGTTGAACCTAAAAATTCAAACTGGTACTGAAAATGAACGCTTCAACCTAGAAATACAACATTTGGGGGGCCAAGTGGGATTGCTGTACTGATCATTACTTCTGAGTATCATCAAGATTGGGTGAAAAAATGTTTTCTGAGATTTCAGGAAACTCGTAGTTTTTGTAAGCTTTGCAAAGGTTTTAAAATGAAAGTGTTTCCCCCAGTCTCTGCTTAGGGTTACTTCAAGGGGAAACAATCCATACAGATAGCACTGAGAACTACTTTATTGTGCAAATTTTCAAGCAGCTAGGAAAAACCGTGTTTGATTCCAACTACATCTATCGATATCGGAGAAAACAGAGTGAAACCTAAAAATTCAAACTGTTACTGCAAACTGACGTTTCAACCTAGAAGTACGAAATTTGGGGGGCCAAGTGGGAATGCTCTACTGATCATTACACGCAAGTATCATCAAGATTAGGTGAAAAAATGTTTTCTGATATTTCAGGAACCTTGTAGTTTTTTATAAAGTTTGCAAAGGGTTTCAAATGAAAGGGTTTTTCCCCAGTCCCTGCTTAGGGTTATTTCAAGGGGGAAACAAACCATAGACATAGCACTGAGAACTACTTTTTTTGTGTCAAGGTTCAAGCAGCTAGGAAAAACCTTTTTTGATTTAGGGTTCCAACTACATCTATCAATATAGGAGAAAACAGAGTGAAATCTAAAAATTCAAACTGTTACTGCAAACAAATGCTTCAACCTTGATGAACGAAATTTGGGGGGGCCAAGTGGGATTGATGTACTGATCATTATGGCGGAGTTTCTTCAAGATTGGGTGAAAAAATGTTTTTGGATATTTCAGGAAACTCGTAGTTTTATATAAGCTTTTGTGAGGGTTAGCGCTAGGGCTAAGGTTAGGATTTGTTTTAAATGTACCTTTAGTGCTACATTTAGGGCTATGTTTTGGAGGGTTGTTTATGGCTAGTGTTAGCACTATGGGTAACGTAAGAACTAGGATTATGGTTATGGCTACTTTTAAGTTTAGGGTTATGTGAGCCCTAACCCTAAACCTTAACCTAAAAAACCCTAACCATTAGCCTGATCCTAATAATACCCCTATCTCCAAAAGTGACCCTAACCCTCAACAGAAACCTTACACTATACATAGCCATAAACCTAACCCTGAAACTATCCCTAACCATAACCCAAGACCTTACATTAGACCAAGCCCTAATGTTAGCCCTTATGCTTAAAATAAAGCCCTAATTCTGGCCCTAAACCTAGCCTTAATCCGAACTCCAACCCTAACACTAGGCCTAACCCTAAAGTGAATCCTCACCCTAGCCCTTAACCTAGCTATAATATCATACCGTACACTAACCCTAATTCTAACACTGCCTTAAACCAAGGCCTAGCACTAATACTAAACCTAGCTCTAATCCTAAACCTAATTTAGCCGTAACCCTAAATCTAATCATGTCCATAGCCCTAAGACTAACTCTAACTCTTGCTCCAGCCCTAGACCTAGTTCTAACATTATCCCTTAGCATGACCTAAAGCCTAGCCCTAACCCTAGCCCCAAACTTAGCCTTAGCCCTAAACCCAGATCTAACCCTCACTCTAAATCTAATCCTAACCTAAAACCGAAACCTCACCCTAACACTAGCCCTAATCCTAATGCTAATTTGAAAACTATCCCTCACCATAGCCATAGCATTCAAGCAAAACTGAGCTACAGCACTAATCCTAAACCTTAAACTAAACCAAAGCCCAACACTACACCTAGCCCTTACCCTAGCCCTAATTTGAGTCTTAAACATAACTGTACATCTAAAAATGACCCTGACTCTTTATAGGGTTAGGGTTATCCTAGGATTAGTATCAGGGTTAGGGTTTGGGTTAAGGTAATTGTTAGGATTCGAGGTAGAGTTAGGGCGAGGGTTATGATTAGGATTTAGGCTAGGGTTGGGATTAGGTTTAGAGTTAGGTTACGGTTAAAGCTAGTGTTAGGGTTAGGGTTAGGGCTAGGTTTAGATTAGGTTAGGGTTAGGGTTGGGCTATGGCTAATATAAGAACTAGGGTTACGATTAGGGCTAGTTTTAGGGTTAGGGTTAGGGCCAGGTCTAGTGTTAGGGTTAGATTATGATTAGAGTGATGATTAGAAATAGGGTTAGTGTTAGGGTCAAAGTCAAGGTCAGTGTTAGTTTTAGGGTTAGGGATAACACTAGAAATAAGGCTAGAGTTATGGGTAGGTGTACGGTTAGGTTTTGTGTTAGGGTTAGGGCAAGAATTAGGGCTAGGTCTAATGTCAGGTCTGAGGTTACAGTTATGTTGGTGTTAGGGTTAGGTCTAGGGCTCAGTTTTGTTTTAGAGCTACAGCTAGGTTTAGAACTAGTTTTAGGATTAGCGATGGTGTTAGGGCTATTGGCATGGTAAGTTTCAGGCTTAGGGTTAGCGTTATATTTAGAGTTATGTTTAGATCTAGTGTGTTAGATTTAGGGGTTAGGTTAGGGCTAGTGTTAGAGTTATGGTAACAGATAGAGTAAGTACTACAAATATGTCTAGGGCAAGAGTTAGAGTTTGTCTTAGGGGTAGGGTTAGAGTTAGGGTTATGATTAGCACTAAATTAGGGCTAGGATTACAGCTAGGGTTACTGTTAGGTTTAGGTTTAGTGTTAGCATTAGTGTTTGTGGTGGATTAGGGTTAGGGTTAGAGACAGGCTAGGGATGTGGTTATATGTAAGTTCAGAACTACAGCGAGGGTTGAAATTAGGGATTGGGCTAGGGTTAGGGTTCAATTAGGATTAAGGCTTGGTTTAAGGCTAGGATGAGGGCTTGGGTTCGTGTTAGATTTAGGGCAAGAATTAGGTCTATGGCTAATGTCAGTTAGGCTTACGCTTAGAAATAATGTTAAGGTTAGGTTTATGGCTAGGTCTATTGTAAGGATTAGGTTTCGGGAATTGGTCCGGTTTAAAGCTAGGTGTATTGTTAGTGTAGGTGTCTTGTTTAGGGTTTAGATTAGGTTATCGTTTAGGTTTAGGGCTTGATTTAGCATTAGGGTTCAGGATTTGGTTAGAGTAATTAATAAGGTTAGGTTTAGTGTTCAGGTTAATTTTAGGAAATGGATAGGGTTAGTGTTAGAGATAAGTTTCGAGTTAGGCCTAGGGTTAGCATTTGGATTAGACTTATGTTTAGGGTAATGAATAGGTTTAAGGCTAGGGTTATGGTTAAGTTTAGGGATAGGGTTAAGTTTAGGGTTAAGCCTAGGGTTAGTTTTAGGGTAAGTGTTAGGGTTTGAGCTATGGTTAGGGCTAGGGCAATGATTATGGTTAGTGTGACATCTAGGTTTTGAGTTATAGTTAAGTTAAAGCTAGGTTTAGCATTAGGGTTAGGGTTATGTTTAGGGTAATGGATAGAGTTAGAACTAGGGTTTGGCCTTGGTTCTGGTTAGGATTAAAACTAGGGTTAGGGTTAGGGTTAGGTCTAGATTTCTATTTGGGCAAGGGTTAATGTTTGAGCTAGGGTTAGTGTTAAGTCAAGGGTTAGGGTTAGGGTTAGGTCCAGGGTTAGAGTTAAGGTTACGCATAGAGCTAGGTTTTGTGTGAGGTTTGGGGCTAACTTTAGGGTTATATGTAATGTAAGACCTAGAGTTAGGGTTATGGCTAGGTCTATTGTTAGATTTATGGGTAGATTTTGGTTTAGCCTACAATTTAGAGCTAGAATTTGTGTTAGAGAAAGGGACAGCGTTTGGGTTAGGGTTATGGCCAGAATTAGGACTAGGTTGAGGTCTAGAGGTAGAGATAGTGTTTGGGTTAGGTTAAGGGTTATTGTGAGGGCTAAGGCTAGGTTTTTGTTTAGTTCTAGAACTAAAGTTAAGGCTATATTTTGAATTAGGTTTAGATCTAGCGATAATAGTAGGATTGGTTTTAGGTATAAAGTTACCAGTAGGGCTAGTGTTAGGTTTGGTTTAGGGTTAGGGTCTGGTTTACACCTCTGGTTTGTGTTATGGTCAGAATAAGTGTCAGGTATAGGTTTAAGGATTTGAATAGGGTTACAGCTAGAATTAGATCTAGGATTAGGACTATTAATAGGGTTAACATTTGTTTAGCCTAAGAATTAGGAATAGGTCTTGATTTATCATTAAAATTAGGGTTTTGCTTAGGGTAAGGGATAGGGTTAGACATAGGTTTAGGGCTAGGGTTAGGGTTCTTGTTAGAGTTAAAGCTAGGTTTAGGGCTCAGATTAGGGCTAGTTTTTGTGTGAGGTTTAAGGCTAGGGTTAGGGCAATGACAAATATAAGAACTAGGGTTACAATTAGGGTTAGATTAGGGGTGAGTCAGTGGTAGGCTTAGGTTTAATGTTAGATTGATATTTATAGCTAGAGATATTGTTAGGTTAAGGTTCAGTTTAGAGTAAAGGAGAAATTTAGAGATAGTACTAGGGCTAGTGTTAACATTATGATTAGGACTAGGATTAGGATTAGGTTTAGGGATAGGGCTAGGGTTATGTTTAGGGTTCGGTTTTGGGTTTTATCTCGGTTTAGGTCTAAGGTGAGGGTTAGGGTTAGCATGAGGATTGGGCATACGGTAAGGGATAAGTTTAGGTTACGGTTAGGTTTACGCTTTAGGCCTAGGATTAGGGCTAGGTTTTGTGCTAGGTTTAGAGCTAGTTTAGTGCTATGGTAATGTAAGGGTTATGTTTACGTTTATGGCTAGGTCTAGTGTTAGGTTTATGTTTCGGTTAGGGTCAGTTTTATAGCTAGGGTTAGTGATAGTCTCAGGGTCTGTGTTTGGATTACGGTTAGGGTTAGGGCTAGAGCCAATTAGGATTAGTTACTCCTAGAGCTAAGGTTAGTGTTTGGCTTAGGTTAAGGGTTTTCATTAGAACTGGGGCTAGTTTTTTGTTTAGGTCTTGGTTAAAGATATGTCTAGATTTATGATTAGGTTCAATCTAGGGCTAGTGTTAGGGTTAGGTTTAGATATAGGGTTATGGGTATGGCTAGTGTTAGGCTTTGTTTCAGGTTCAGGGTCAGAATGAGGGTCAGGGTTAGGGTTAGAATTTGGGTTATGAGTATATGAAAATGAGGGCTAGGGTTAGGTCTAGTAATAGGGTTAGGGTTTGGGTTAGACTAAGTATTAGTTTTAGGACTAGGGTTAGCACTAGGGTTGGGGTTTGGTTAGGGTAAATTAGAAGTTTAGAGCTAGGGTAAAGCTAGGGTTCTGGTTTTGGTTAGGGCTATGTTAGGGTTAGGTTTATGGTAAAAGCTAGGGTTAGGTATCAGATTTGGGCTAGGTTTGGGATAGCATTAGGTTTAAGGTTACGGCTAATGTATACTCTAGGTTTATGATTAGAACTAGTTGTAGAATTAGTGTTAGGACCAGGTCTAGTTTTAGGTTAAGGTTTAGGTTTAGGGTGATGTTTAGAGGTAGGGTTAGTGTTAATGTCAGAGACAGGTTTAGGGGTAGTTTTAGGGTTAAGTTTAGGTCTCAAATTAGGGCTAGGCTTAGGGCTAGATATAAGGTTAGGGTTTGGTTTAGGTAATTTTTTTTAAAGAGAGAGTGAGAGACAGAGATTAAAGAGAGAATTTTTTTTTAATATTTGTTTTTTTTAATTATCAGCGGGCACAACATCTTTGTTTGTATGTGGTGCTGAGGATCGAACCCGGGCAGCACGCATGCCAGGCGAGTGCACTACAGCTTGAGACACATCCCCAGCCCCTGGATTAGGTAAATATTTAGGGTTAGTGTTGTGGCTCAGTTTTGTTTTAGGTCTAAGCCTATGGTATTGGCTAGTTTTAGGATTACATTATGGTTAGGGCTAGTGTTAGGTTTAGGTTTAGTTGTAGAATTAGGGTTAGATTTAGAGTTAGGTTTAGATCTAGGGTTAGGGCAAGGTGTAAGGTTAGGGCTAGGGTTATTCTAGGCTATGGCTAGGAATAAGATTATGGTAAGTGATAGGGTTAGAATTAGGGCTTGGGCTAGGGCAAGAGTTATAGTTAGTCTTAAAGCTAGGATTAGGGTTAGGTTTAGGATGAGGGCTAGGGTTAGTGTTAGGGTTAGTCCTAGGGTTAAGTTTATGGCTAGGTTTAATGTTAAGGTTAAGGTTTGGATTAAGATTAGGGTAAGCAAGGCATAATAACTAGGTTTAGGGCTAGGGAAAGGGTTAGAATTAGGGTTAGGTCTATGATTAGGGCTCAGTTTTAGGCTAGGATGAGAGCTAGTTTTCATATTTGGGTTAGGGCTAAGATTAGGGCTATGGCTATTGTCAGGTCTGGGTTACATTAGAGATAGATTTCAGTTTATGTTTATGGTTAGGTCTAGTGTAAGGGTTAGATTTAGGGTAAGAGTCAAGTTTACAGCTATGTGTATTATTAGGGTCAGTATTTGGCTTAAGGTTTGGTTTAGGTTAAGGTTTAGGTTTAGGGCTTGAATTAGCATTAGGGTTAGAGTTAGGGTTAGGGTTATGAGTAGGCTTAGGATTAGAATTCATGTTAGTTTTAAAGCAATGGATAGGTTTAGGGATTGTGATACGGTTAGGGTTAAGCCTAGGATTAGCATTAGAGTTAGGATTATGGTTAGGGTAGTGGATATAATTAGAGCTATGGCTAGGGCTATGCTTAATGTTAGGATTAGAGCTAGTGTCATGTTTGGGTTTGGGATACGGCTAGGGTTATGTTAAGGGTAAAGGTTAGGATTTGAGCTAGGGTCAGGTGTAAAACGAGGATTAGGGTTAGGGTTAGGGCTAGTGTTAGGTTTAGGGTTACAATTAGGGCTCTCTTCAGGCCTAAAATTAGGGCTAGATTTTGTGTTAGTTTAGGCCTAGGGTTAGGGATATGGGTAATGTAAGAGTTAGGGTTATGATTAGGGCTAGTTTGAGAGTCAGGTTTATAACTAGGTGTAGTGTTAGGATTAGGTTTTGGTTTAGAGTGAGCTTTGGAGCTAGGATTATGTTAGGGTCAAGGCCGGTGTTCAGGTTAGAGTTAGTGTTGGGTTTAGTTCCAGAATTAGGACTAGGGTTAGGTCTAGGGGTAGGGTTAGTGTTTGGGTTAAGTTAAGGGTTATTGTTAGGGCTAGGTCTAGGATGTTGTTCAGGTCTACGGCTAGAGATATGGCTAGATTTAAGATTAGGTTTAAGTCTAGGGCTAGTGTTAGATTTAGGTTTAAGTATATGATTACCGTAGGGCTAATGTTAGGGTTCAGATTTGGGTTAGGGTCAGGTTTATACCTAACTTTAGTATTAGTGTCAGAATAAGTGTCAGGTTAGTGTTTGGGTTTCGGTTATGGTTAGAGATGGAATGAAGGTTAGGGTTAGGCCTAGTAATAGGTTTAGGGTTTTGGTTAGGCTAAGAATTAGGGTTAGGACTAGGGTTAGCATTAGGTTTAGGGTTAAGCTTAAGGTAATGGATAGGGTAAAATCTAGGGTTAGATCTAGGGTTAGGGTATGGATTAGGGCTAGTTTTAGGGTTAGGGTGAAAAGTAGGGTTAGTGCTCGGCTTCAGGCCAGGATTTGGGTTAGGTTGGGGCTAGTGTTAGGGCTACAACTAATGTTTAACTAGGGCTATGATTAGGGCTACTTTTTGGGTAAGTGTTAAGGCTAGATCAAGTGTTAGTGTTAGGGTTACAGTTTTCGTAATATTTAGAGCTAATGTTAGTGTTTGGGACAGGGTCAATGTTCAGGTTATAGTTAGGGTTTGGGTTAAACCCAGAATTATCACCAGGGTTAGGTCTAGGAGTAGGATTAATGTTTGTGTTGAGTTAAGGTTTATCATTAGGTCTAGGAATAGGTTTTTTTTTTTTTTTTTTTTTTTTTTAGGTCTAGGTCTAGAAATATGGCTAGAGTTAGGATTAGATTTAGGTCTAGGGCTAGTTTTAGGGTTAGGATTAGGTATAGGTTTATTGCTAGTGCTAGTGTTAGGGTTTGGTTTATGGTTAGGGTCAGGTTTAGACATATGGTTACTGCTAGTGTCAGAATAAGTGTCAGGGTTAGGGTTAGGGTTATGGTTATGGTTAGAGCTAAAATGAGGGCTAGGTTTAGGACTAGTAAGAGGGTGAGGGTTTGGATAAGTCTAAAGATTAGGGTAAGGCCTAGGGTTAGCATTAGGGTTAGGGTTAGCTTAGGGTAAGGGATAGGATTAGAGCTAGGATTAGGGCTATATTTAGGGTTAGGGTTAGGGTTAGGGCTAGTGTTCGGTTTAGGTTTAGGGTTAAAGCTAGGGTTAGGTCTTGCATTAAGGCTAGGTTTTGGTTAGAGTTAGGGCTAGTTTTAGATTAATTGCCAATATATTGTCTAGAATTATGATTTCAGCTAGTTATAGGATTAGGGTTAGGACTAGGTCTAGTGTTAGTGTTAGGTATAACGTTTAGAGCTAAGGTTAGTGTTAGGGTCAAATTCAAGGTCAGGGTAGTTTTAGCATTTGGGTTTGGCCTCAAATTAGGGCTAGGGTTAGGGTATGGGTTAGGGCTAGTTTTAGGGTTAGGATTAAAAATAGGGTTAGCATTCAGATTAGGGCTAGGTTTTGGGTTAGGTTGGGTCTAGTGTTAGGCCTACAACTAATGTATAAACCAGGGTTATGATTAGGGCTACTTTTTGGGTAAGTGTTAAGGCTAGGTCAATGTTAGGGTTAGGGTTACCTTTAGCGTGATGTTTAGAGCTAGGGTTAGTTTTAGGGTCAGGGTCAGTGTTCAGGTTATAGTTAGGGTTAGAGTTAATCCCAGAATTATCACTAGAGTTAGGTCTAAGGGTAGGGTTACGTTTATGGCTAGATCTTGTATAAAGGTTAAAGTTTATTGCTAGGGTCAAGGTTAGAGCTAGGTATATTATCATAGGAAGTGTCAGAGTTAGGGTTTGGGTGAGATTAAGGTTTAGGATTAGGGCTCGAATTACCATTAGGTTTAGGGTGAGGGTGATGATAGGGTTAGGTTTAGGGTTCAGGTTTGGTTTAGGTTAATGAAATAGGTTAGGTTTAAGGATAAGTTTAGGGTTAGGCCTAGGGTTACCCTTAGAGTTATGGTTATGTTTAGGTTAATGGATAGGGTTAGAGCTAGTGATAGGGCTAGGCTTATGGTTAGAATTCTGGCTAGTGTTAGTGTAAGGTTTAGGGATAGGTTCTGGTTTAGGGTTAGGTTTAGTGTTTTGGTTAAACTAGGGTTAAGGCTCGGAGTAGGGCTTGGTTTGGGTTTTGGATAGGGCTAGGGTTAGGGCTATGGCTAATGTATGAACTAGTTTTACAATTAATGCTAGTTTTAGGGTTAGCCTTAGAGCTAGATCTAGTGTTACAGTTAGGTTTAGGGTTAGAGTGATGTTTAGAGCAAGGATTATTGTTAGGGTCAGTGTCAGAGTCAGGGTTAGTTTTAGAATTAGGGTTAGAACTGAAATTAGGGCTAAAGTTAGTATTAAATGTAGGATTAGGGTTTTGTATAGGTTAAGGTTTAGGAATAAAGGTTGGTTTTGTGTTAGGGCTAGGGCTACAGTTATGGCTAGATTATGGATTAGCATCAGGGTTGTGTCTAATGTTAGGTTGAGGTTTAGGCTTAGAGTTAGGGTTAGATTTAGAGTTAGGGTTAGATCTAGGGTTAGGGCTAGGGCTAGGGCTAGGGTTAGGACGAGGGTTAGGATTATGGTAACGAATATCATTAGAACTAGGGATACAGCAAGGATGAGACTTAGAGTTAGTCTTAGTAGTAGTCTTAGGGTTAGGGTTAGGGTTAGGGTTAGGACTAAATTAGGGCTAGGATTTGGGCTAGGGTTAGGGCTAAATTAGGGCTAGGATTTGGGTTAGGGTTGGTGTTAGGGTTAGGGCAAAATTAGGGCTAGGATTAGGGCTAGTGTTAGGGTTAGGTTTAGGGCTAAATTAGGCCTAGTATTAGGGCTAGGGTTAGTGTTAGGGTTAGGGCTAAATTAGGGCTAGTATTAAGGCTAGGGTTAGCTTTGGGGTTAGACCAAGGGGTTTGGCTAGAGTTAGAATTAGCATTGATGTTAAGGTTAAGTTTAGGGGAATGGGTGGGGTTTTAGCTAGCTTTAGGGCTAGGGTGATGGTTAGAATTAGGATTAGGCCTAGAGATATGGTTCATTTTCGGATTATGTCTAGGTTTAGGGCTAGGTTAAGGGCTAGGGTTTCCGTTAGGGTTATTGCTAGGACCAGGTCTAGAGCTAATATCAGGTCTAGTGTTAATGATAAGGATAGTTTTAGGTTTAGGTTATGGCTAGGTCTAGTGTAAGAGTTAGGTTTAGTTTAAAGGTCAGCTTTAGCTTTTTAAGGTTAGGGTTATTATTAGGGTCAGGGTCAGGGTCATGGTTAGCATTTGGTTTAGCTAAAGGTTTAGGGTTAGGGTTTGAATTATCCTTAGGGTTGGGTTTAGGGTTAGTGTAATGGATAGGGTTTAGTTTATGTTTCAGTTAAGGTTTAGGGTAATTCACGGGTTAGGTTTAGTGATTAGATTAGGGTTATCATTGGGGTTAGGGTTATGTTTAGTGTAATGGATAGTTTTAGAGCTAGGGTTAGGGCTAGGTTATGGTCTGGATTAAGTCTAGGTTTAGGGCTATGTTTAGGGATAGGGCCAAGGTGCGATTTAGGGTAAGTTTTAGGGTTAGGGTAAGTGTTAGGATAGGCCTGGGGTTATGGTTAGGTTTGGGTAAGGGTTAGTATTTGAGCTAGGGTTAGGGCTAGGGTGAGAGTTAGGTTTTGGTTTAATTCTAGGTTTACATTTATGGTTAGAGTTAGGTTCAGTGTTAGGGATAGAGTTTTAATTAGGGTTAGTGTTAGGGTAATGGATACATTTAGAGCTAAAGTTCAGGGTAGGTTTAATATTCAGATTAGGGTTAGGGGTAGGGTTATGGTTAGGGTTTAGGATAGAGCTATGGTTATGTTTAGTGTAAAGGTTAGACTTTGAGCTAGGCTTAGGTCTAAGGCAAGGCTTAGGTTAGGGCTAAGTTTAGGGCTAGGGTTAGGCTGAGCATTATGCTTACAGCTAAGTTTAGGCTTAGTATGAGGGCTAGGTTTTGTGTTAGGTTTAGGACAATGTGTAATGTAAGAACTAGGGTTATGTTTAGAGCTAGTTTTAGAGTTAGGGTTATGGCTAGGTCTAGTGTTAGGTCTAGGTTTTGGATAAGTGTCAGGTTTAAATCTAGGTTCAGTGTTAGAATCAGGGTCAGTTTTTGGGATAGGGTTAGGGTTAGGGTTAGAGCCAGAATTAGCACTAGGTTTAGGTCTAGGAGTAGGGTAAGTGTTCAGTTTATGTTAAGAGTTATTGTAGGGCTAGTGCTCGGTTTTTGCTTAGGTTGAGGGCTAGAGATATAGCTATATTTAGGATTAGATTTGGGTCTAGGTCTAGTGTTAGGCTTAAGTATAGGTATAAGGTTACCTGTAGGGCTAGTGTTAGGATTTGGTTTAAGTTTAGGGTCAGGTTTAGACCTAGGGTTACTGTTAGGGTCTGATGAGGGTCAGGGTTAGGTTTAGAGGTAGAATGAGGGCTAGGGTTAAGACTAGTAATATAGTTAGAGTTTAAGTTAGGCTAAGGATTAGGGTTAGAACTAGAGTTAGCCTTTGGGTTAGGGTTTGGCTTAGTGTAAGTAATAGGGTTAGAGTTAGGGTTAGGGCTAGTGTTAGGGTTAGAGTTAGGGCTAGTATTAGGGTAAAACCTAGGGTTAGGGATTGGATAGGGGTAGAATTTGTGTTAGGGTTAGGGCTATGGTTAGGAAAGTGACTAATGTATGAACTTGGGTTTTGATTAAGGCTACTTTTAGGGTTAGGTTAAGGCTAGATATAGTGTTAGGGTTAATTTAATGTTAGGGTGATTTTTAGAGCTATGGTTAGTGTTAAGGTCAGTGTCAGGGTCAGGGTTAGTTTTAGACTTAATTTTAGGGCTAGTAGTAGGATTAGCATTTGATTTAGGTTAAGGGTTAGGATTAGGGCTATGGCTTGCTTTTGGTTTATGGCTAGAGCTAGGAATATGACCAGTTTTAGGATTAGCATTACGGTTAGGGGTAGTGTTAGGGTTTGGTTTAGGATTATTGTTACAGTTAAATTTAGAGTTAGGTTTAGATTTAGACTTAGGCTTAGATCTAGAGTTAGGATTAAGGCTAAGGATAGAACTAGGACTAGGGCTAGGGCAAGTGTTAGAGTGAGTCTTGCTAGGTTTAGGGTTAGGATAGGATTAAATAAAAGCTAGGATTAGCACTGGGCTTTGGTTAGGCCTAGGTTTAGGGCAAGGGTTAGGGTTAGGTTCTGTGTTAGGGTTAGGGATAGGTTATGGCAATGGTTAATATAAAAACTAGGGTTACCATTAGGGTTAGTTTTAGTGTTAGGGTATGTGTTAGGGTTAGAGTTAGGGTTAGATTTAATGTTAGGGTGATATTTATAGCTAGGTTTCATGTTAGGATAGGAGTCAGGGTCAGGTGTAGTGTTAGGGTTAGTGTTAGGACTCAAATTAGGGCTAAGGTTACTGTTATATTTCAGTTTAAGTTGAAGGTGGTGTGTAGAGCTATGGTGAGTGTTAGGATATGTGTCAAGGTCAGGGTTGCTTTTAAGGTTAGGGTTAGGACTCGAATTAGGGCAAGGGTTGGGTGTCGTTGTAGTGTTGGGGTTTGATTTAAGTTAAGGTTTAGGGTTAGGGCTAATACTCGGATTTGTTTTAGTCATAGGGTTAGGTTTAGGGCTAGTGTTAGTGTCAGACTTAGGCTTAGTGATTAAGTTAGTGTTAAATTTGGAAATAGGTTTAGATCTAGGGCTGGGGATAGAACTAAGGATAAGGCAAGCATTATGGCTAGGTTTAGGGTTATGGTAAGGGTTATGGTTAGAACTAGGGATAGGGATAGGGCGAGAGTTAATCTTAGGGCTAGGGTTAGAGATAGAGCTCAATTACGGCTAGGATTAGGGCTAGGTTTAGTGTTTAGTTTAAGCCTAGTGTTAGGGTTAGGGTTTAGAGTTAGAGTTTAGAGTTTAGTTTTAGAGTTAGGGCAAAGTTTGTGGTAAGGGATGGCCTTATAGCTATGTTTAGAGGTAGGGTGAGGGTTAAAATGAGGATTGGGACTGTGGTTAGGTTTAGGGTTATGATAAAGTCGAGGTTTAGGGCTAGGATGTAGGCTAGGGTATTTTTTTTTTAGGGTTAGTGCTAGGAGTAGTGCTAGGGCTAATTTCAGGTCCAGAATTATGGTTAAAGATTGTTTTAGGGTTAGGATTATGGATACGACTAGTGCAAGGGTTAGATTTAGGTTTAGGGTCAGGTTTAGAGCTAGGGGTATTATTAGGTTCAAGTTCTGGGTTAGGGTTTGGGATAGGTTAAGGTTTAAAGTTAAGGATCAAATTAGCATTATGGTTATGGTTATGGTTATGGAATGGATAGAGTTAGAAATCTGTTCAGGGCTAGGTTCATGGTTATGATTAGGGCTAGATTTTGGGTTAAGTTAGTGCTAGGGTTAAAGTTACGGCTAATGTAAGTACTAGGATTATGATTCTGGCTAATTTTAGTGTTTTAGGGCTAAGTTTAGTGTTAGGTTTATGTTTAGGATTAGGGTGCTGTTTAGACCTCTGGTTAGTGTTATGATCAGAGTAAGGGTCAGGGTTAGTTTTAGGGTTTGGCCTAAAACTTGAATTAATGCAGGGTTTAGGGCTAGGTGTAGGGTTAGGGCTTGCTTTAGGTTAAGGGTTAGGGTTAGAGCTTTGGCTCAGTTTAGTTTTAGGGCTAGGGTTAGTGTTAGGGCAAATTTTAGGATTAGTGTTACGGTTAGGGCTAGTCTTAGATTTAGGCTTTGTTTTCGGTTTAGGTTTAAATTAAGAGTTAGGTATTTATCTAAGTTTAGCTAGGGCTAAGGATAGGGCAAGGGTTAGGACTAGGATTTGGCATAGGGTTAGGTTAATGGGAAGGGAGAGGATTAGAACGAGTGATAGGGTCAGTGTGAGAGTTATTCTTAGGGCTAGGGTTAGGGTTAGGGTTAGGGTGGCTAGGGTTAGAGTTACGGTTAGGGTTAGAGCTAGTTTTAGAATCAGGGTAATGGATAGTTTTAGGCTTAGGCATCGAGTTAGAGTTAGATTTAAAGTTAGTTTTCAATCTAGTGTTAAAGCTAAGGCTAAGGATAGGGCAGTTGTGACAGCAAGGGTTAGGGTTAGAGTTAGGGTTACGTTTAGGGTAAGGGATGTGGTTTTGGCTAGGTTTAGGGCTAGGGCAAGGGTTATTATTAAGGTTAGGGCTAGATATAGGGTTAGGGTTATGATTAACACTAAGTTTGTGGCTAGCATAAGGTTTAGGTTTTGTGTTAACTTTAGGGATAGTATTAGGGCTAGGGTTAATGTCAGGTATAGGGTTATAATTAGGGCTAGATTTAGTGTTGGGTTTATGGCTTGGTCCAGTGTAAGGATTAGGTTTAGGGTAGGATTCAGGTTCATATCTATGTTTATATTTAGGGTCAGGGTCAGGGTTAGGGTTTGGGTTAGGTTAGAGTTTAGGTTTAGGGTAATAACAGGGTTAATTTTAGGGTTTAGGTTTGGTTTATTGTAATGGATAAGGTTAGGGTTAGGCCTAGGGTTAGTTTAAGGTTAGGGTTATTGCTAGGGTAATGGATAGGTTAGACCTAAGGTTAGGGCTAGGGTTATGTATAGGATTAGGGCTAGTTTTGGGTTAGGTTTAGGTTTAAGTTTAGGTTAAAGCTAGGTTTAGGACTCGGATTAAGGCTGGGCTTTAGGTTTGGTTAGGGCTAGGGTTAAGGGTACAGCTAATGTATGAAGTAGGGTTATGATTAGAGCTAGTTATAGGGTTAGGGTTAGCTCTAGGTCTAGTGTTAGGTTGAGGTTTATGGTGATGATGATGTTTAGAGCCTGGGTTAGTGTTAAGGTCAGAATCAGGGTCAGGGTTAGTTTTCGGGTTAGGGTTAGGACTAGAATTAGGGATATGGTTAGGGCTAGGTGTAGGGTTAGGGTTTGGTTTAGGTTAAGGGTTAGGGTTATGGCTATGACTCGGTTTGTTTTAGGGCTAGAGCTAGATTTAGAGCTAGTTTTAGGATTAGCTTTAGCATTAGGGCTAGTGTTAGGTTTAGGTTTAGGCATAGGGTTTGGGTTAGATTTAGAGTTAGGGTTAGATATAGGGTTATGACCACGGCTATGAATAGGGCTAGGGTTACACCAAGGGTTAGGGCTAGGATTAGCGTTCTAGTAAGGGATAGAGATACAACTAGGGTTAGGGTTAGGGTGAGAGTTAGAATTAGTCTTTGGTCTCAAATTAGGGTTAGGGTTAGGGTTAGGGATATGGCTAAATAAGGGCTAAGATTAGGGCAAGGGTTAGTGTTAGGTTTAGGGCTAAGATTAAGGCTAGGGTTAATATCAGGTCTAGGGTAAGGTTAGGAATAGTTTTAGGGTTAGGTTTATGGCTAGGTGTAGTGTAAGGGTTAGGTAGGGTAAGAGTCAGGTTTATCGCTAGGGGAATTATTAGATTCACGGTCAGTTTTAGGGTTTGGTTTAGGTTTGAGGTTAGGGTTAGGGCTCGGATTAGCATTAGGGTTAGGGTTACCATAATTATTGTGTTAGGTTTAGGGTTCAGGGTAGCTTTAGTGTAATTGATAGGTTTGGGGAAAGTGATAGGTTTAGGGTTAAGCCTAGGGTTAGCATTATGGTAAGGGTTGTTTTTAGGGTAATGGATACAGTTAGAGTTAAGGTTAGGGCTAAGGTTATGGTTAGGATTAGGTCTTGTGTTAGGGTTAAGGTGAGGATTAGAACTAGGATTAGGTTTAGGGTAAGGGTTAGGTTCTGAGGTATGATTATGACTAGGCTGAGAGTTAAGTTCAGAGTTAGGTCTAGGGATAGGATTATGGAAAATTGTGGTTAGCGTTGGGGTTAGGGTTAGACCTAGGTTTAGTGTTAGCATCAGAATAAGGGTCAGGGTTAGGGTTAGCATTTGGGATAGTGTTAGAGCTAAAATGAAGGCTAGAGTTAGGACCATTAATAGGGTTAGGGTTTTGGTTAGTCTGACGACTATGGATAGGTCTAGGGTAACTCTTAGGTTTAGGGTTTTGCTTGGGGTAAGGGATTGATTTAGATCTAGGGTTAGGGCTATGGTTAGGGTAAGAGTTAGAGGTAAAGCTAGGTTTAGGGCTCAGTTTAGGGCTAGGATTAGGGTAATGGCTAATGGAAGATCTAGGGTTACTATTAGAGTTAGTTTTAGGGTTAGGGTTAGGGGTAGTTTGAGTGCTAGGGTTAGGTTTAAAGTTAGGGTGATATTTATAGCTATGGTTCTTGTTAGGATAGGCGTCAGGGTCAGGGTTAGTTTTAGGGTTAGCATTAAGATTCGAATTAGCGCTATTGTTAATGTTAGTG
Source organism: Marmota monax (assembly GCF_021218885.2). Classification (NCBI taxonomy): domain Eukaryota; kingdom Metazoa; phylum Chordata; class Mammalia; order Rodentia; family Sciuridae; genus Marmota; species Marmota monax. Next base: position 67,260 of record NW_026695108.1, on the reverse strand, counting down.
TTTGGTTTGGGTTTTGGGTGCTGTTTAGAACCAGGGTGAGTGTTAGGATATGAGTCACGGTCAGGATTAGTTTTAGGCTGAGGCTTAGGACTTGAATTAGGGCTAGGTTTAGGTCTAGGTGAAGTGTTAGTGTTTGGTTTAAGTTAAGGTTTAGGGTTAGGGGTATTGCTCGGTTTTGGTTTACTTGTAAGATTAGGGGTAGGGCTAGTTTTATGAATATCATTAGGGTTAGGGCTAGTGTTAGTGTTAGGCTTAGGCTTAGGCTCAGGTTTAAGGTTATATTTAGAGTTAGGGTTAGGGCTGGGACTCACTTTCGGGCAAGTGTTAGGGCTAGTGTTAGGTTTACGGTAGCACATAGGGATAGAACTAGGGATAAGGCTAGGGCTAGGGCAAGAGTTAGAGTTAGTCTTAGGGCTAGGGTTAGGAAAGGGTTATAGATAGAGCTAAATTAGGGCTAGGATTAGGGCTAGATTTTGTGTTTAAGCCTAGGGTTAGGGTTAGGGTTAGGTCTAAATTTAGGGTAAGGGATGACGTTATAGGTAAATTTAGAGGTAGGGTGAGGGTTATAATTAGGGTTAGGTGTAGGGCTAGAGTTAGGGTTATGATTAAGGCTAGTTTTAGGGCTAGGATGAGGGCTAGGTGTGTTTTTTTGAGTTAGGGCTAGGATTAGGGCTAGGGCTAATTTTAGGTCCAGAAGTATGGTTAAAAATAGTTTTAGGATTAGGTTTATGGCTATGTCTAGGCTAAGGGTTAGGTGGCGGGTTATGGTCAAGTTTACAGCTAGGGGTATTATTAGGGCCAAGGTCTGATTTAGGGTTTGGGATAGGTTAAGGTTTCAATTTGGGGCTTGAATGAATTTTAAGATTAGGGTTAGGGTTAATGATAGGGTTAGATTTAGGATTCGTGTTAGGTTTACGGTAATTAAATGGTTAGGATTTGGGATAGGGTTAGGTTTATGCCTAGGGTTACCATTGTGGTTAGGGTTATGGTTTATATTAATGGATAGAGTTAGAGATCAGTTTAAGGCTAAAGTTATGGTTAATATTAGGGCTAGTTTTAGGGTTAGGTTAGGTTTAAAGTTAGGGTTAGGGCTAGGTTTTGGGTTATGTTAGGGTGAGGGTTAGGGTTACAGCATATGTAAGTACTAGGTTTACAATTAGGGCTAGTTTTGGGGTTTTAGTGCTGAATTTAGTGTTAGGTTTAATTTAGGGTTAGGGTGATGTTTAGAGCTAGAAGTGTAGGGTCAGTGTCAGGTTCAGGGTAAGTTTTAGGGTTCGGCTTTCAACTTGAATTAGAGCTAGGTTTAGGTATAGTTGTAAGGGTAGGGTTTGATTTAGGTTAATGGTAGGGTTAGAGCTCTCACTTGGTTTTGTTTTAGGGCTAGGGCTAGGGTTAGGGCTCATTTTAGGGTTAGTGTTATGATTTGGGCTAGTGTTAGGGTTAGGCTTAGGCTTCGGTTTAGGGCTAGATTTAGAGTTATGTTTTGCCTAAGGTTAGTGCTAAGGATAAGGATAGGCAAGGGTTAGCACTAGAGTAACGGCTAGGCTTAGGGTTATGGTAAGGGACAAGAGTAGAACGACTGATAGGGCTAGTGTGAGAGTTAGAGTTAGTCTTAGTGCTAGGGTTTGGGTTAGGTTTAGGGATAGGTCTAAATTATGGCTAGGTTTATATTAGGGCTAGGATTAGAGCTAGTTTTATGAATAGGCTTAGACATCAAGTTAGGGTTAGATTTAGAGTTAGGTTTTGATATAGGTTTAGTGCTAGGGTTAAGAATAAGGCAAGGGTTACCATTAGGGTTAGGGTTAGAGTTAGGGTTCAGTTTAGGGCAAGGATGTGGTTATACTAGGTTTAGGACAAGGATGAAGACTAGTATTAGGGTTAGAAGCAAAGTTAGGGTTAGGGTTATGATTAAGGCTTTGTTTAGTGCTACGATGAGGACTAGGATTTGTTTTAGGGTTACGGATAGTATTAGGTCTATTGCTAATGTCAGGTCTAGGGTTACAGTTAGGGATATATTTAGTGTTAGATTTATGGCTTGGTCCAGCGTAAGGGTTAGGTTTTTGGTTAGGGTCAGGTTTAGATCTAAGTTTATGTTAGAATCAGGGTCAGGATTAGGGTTTGTGTTAAGGGTACAGGGCTCAAATTATAACGCTAATCCTAATCCAAACCTTAACACTAACCCTAACCCTATCTCTAACCCTAAACCTAACCCTAAAAATAACCCTAACCCTTACCATAACCCTAAGCCTCACCCTAAACCTAACTCTAAATCTAACAAAAACCGTTACCATAACACTAACCCTAACCCTAACCCTAACGTAAACTTAACCCTAAAACTAACTTTAACCCTAAACCTAACACTAACTCTAACCCTAACCCTATCCCTTACACTAAAGTTAAAAGAAACCCTAACTCTAACCCTAACCATAACCCTAACCTTAACCTATCTCTAACACTAACCCAAATTTCAACCATAACCGTAACCCTAACCCTATCAAAAACCCTAACACAAACCCTAATCCTAATGTAACCTTAATAGTAACACTAATTATAACCCTAATATTAACCCTAACACTAACCCTAACACTAACTCAAACCCTATACATAAACCAAAACCTAACCTTAACCCAAACCATAACAATAAACCTAACCTTAACAGTAAACCTAACACTAACCCTTACCAAAACTGTAAACCTTACCCTAATGGCAACACTTATCCTAAACCTAAACTGAAACCTAACACTAACCCGAACACTCAACCTAACAATAACACTAACCTAACTCTAACCCTAACCCTAACTTTAATCCTAACACTAACTCTAACCCTAACCCAAACCCTAACACTAACTCTAAACTTATCTCTGACCCTAAACCTAACACTAAAATAACCATAAACCTAACCCTAACACTCACCCTCACCCTAAACCTAACTCTAAATCTAACACAAATCTTAACCCTAACAATCACCCTAACCCTAAACCTAACTTTAACCTGAACCTGAAAACTAACCCTAAAACTAACCTTAAACATAACCCTCATACTAACACTCAATCAAACTCTAACCCAAAACTTAACACTAACCCTAACCATAAACCTAATACCAATACTAACCCTAAGCCTAACACTAACTCTGATCCTAATACTAACCATAAATTTAAACCTAACCTGAACTTTAATGATAACACAAACACAAACCCTAACCCTAACCCTAACCTAAACCCTAATTCTAATCCTAACACTAAAACTTACTTTAACCCTAAACCTAACCCTAAATCTAACACTAACACTAAACCTAACCCTAAATCTAACCCTAAACCTATCCCTAAACCTAAACATAACCCTAACCCTAACACTAACCAAAACTTACCTTAATACTAACACTAACCCTAACAATTAACATAACCCTATCCATAAACATAATCCAAACATTAACCCTGACCCTAACCCTAACACTAACTCTAACTCTAACCCTAACCCTAACCTTAACCCTAATCCTAACACTAACTCTAACCTGAACCCTAACACTAACTCTAAACTTATCTCTAACCCTAAACCTAACCCTAAATAACCCTAAGCCTAACCCTAACCCTCACCCTCACTCTAAACCTATCTCTAAATCTAACACAAACCTTAAACCTAACAATCACCCTAATCGTAAACCTAACTTTAACCCGAACCCAAAAACTAACCCTAAAACTAACCCTAAACCTAACTCTCACATTAACACTCAATCGAATTCTAACCCAAACCTAACACTAATCCTAACCATAAACCGAACACTAATACTAACCCTAACCCTAACAATAACTCTCATCCTAATACTAACCATAAACTTAAAAATAACCTGAAACCTAATGATAACACAAACCCTAATCCTAACCCTAACTTTAATCCTAACACTAACCCTAACCTTAACCCTGACCATATCACTAACTCTAAACCTAACACAAACCCGAACCCTAACCATAACCCTAACCCTAAGCTAACCCACAATCTAACCCTAATCTAACCCTAACCATAACCATAACACTAAACCTAACACAAACCCTAACATTAACCATAACCTTAACCCTAACCTAAGCCTAACCCTAACCCTAATTTAACCCTAACCCTAACCTAAACCTTAATTCTAACCCCGATACTAAAACTTACTTTAACCCTAAACCTATCCGAAAACACTAAAACTAAACCTAACCCTTAATCTAACACTAAAGCTAACCCTAAATCTAACCCTAACCCTATCCTTAAACCTAAGCGTAACCTTAACCCTAACACAAACCAAAAACTTACCCTAATCCTAACACTAACCCTAACACTTAACATAACCCTATCTATAGACCTAACACAAACACTAACCCTAACCCTAACACTAACCCTAACTCTAACCCTAACCCTAACCCAAACCCTAACACTAACTCTAAACTTATCTCTAACCCTAAACCTAACTCTAAAATAACCCTAAACCTAACCCTCACCCTCACCCTAAACCTAACTCTAAATCTAACACAAACCTTAACACTAACTATCACCCTAACCCTAAACCTAATTTTAACCAAACCTGAAAACCAACCCTAAAAATAACCCTAACTTTTACCCTCACACTAACTCTCAATCGAAATCTAACCCAAAACCTAACACTAACCCTAACCATAAACCGAAAACTAATACTAACCCTAACCCTAACAATAATCCTAATCCTAATCCTAAACCTTAAACTAACCCTAAATCTAACCATAACACTAACCATAAAACTAAACCAAACAATAACTCTAAACCTATCACTAACCCTAACACTATCCTTAACACTAACCCTAACCCTAACCCAAATACAAAATCAAACCTAAACTTAACCCTAACCCTAACACTCACACTAAACCTAACACTTAAATGAACCCTTACCCTAACCCTAACACTTACTCTAACTGTAGACATTACAAACAACCTAAACCTAACCCTAACCCTAACCCTAATCCTAACTTTAAAACTAACCCTAACACTAACCTTAATCCTATCCATAACCCTAACACTAAAGCTAACCCTAAACCTAACCCTAACCGTTACCCTTAACCTAACACTAACCCTAAATATAACAATAACCCTAAACCTAAACATCACCCTAACCCTAAGTCTAACCCTAACCCTTACCTTAAACCGAACCCTAATCCTAACAAAAACCCTATTTCTAATCCTGAAACTAACACTAACCCTAAACCAACCATAACCCTATCAATATTTTTAAACCTAACCCTAAACCTAAACATAATACTAACCCTAACCATAACTCTAAAAATAAACCTAAAGCTGTTCCTAAACCTATCATCATTTCTCACCCTATCTGTAACCCTAACACTAACACTAATCCTAAACTTAAGCTTAACCCTAATACTAACCCTAACTGCAACACAAACCCTAACACTAACTCCAAAACTAACCTTAAAACTAATCCTAATCATTATTGTAAACCTAACCCTAACACTTACCCTAATCTTAACACAAACCCTAACATTAACCCTAAACTTAACCCAAACCCTAACCCTAACCATGTTGCTAACCCTAACACTAACCCTTAATGTAACCCTAACCCTTACCCTATCCCTAACCCTAATCTTAACTGTAACAATAACCCTTACCCTAACCCTAACACTAAACCTCAACTTGTCCGTAATTAAACTATTGCTAACCCTAACCCTAACCCTAACACTAACACTAACACTAAACCTAACCATAACCCTATCCATAAATCTAACCCTTACTTGGTCAGATTACTTTGATATTATACAGGATTCATCTTTGACCAACCTTATTAGGCTTCCCATGTTTGGCCTTCAAGGTTCAGTGGTTCAGTGTCAGGAACAATTTGAATTTTTAGGTTTCACTACATTATGGCCTATAGGTGTGAATGGAAATGGAGCTGGAAATCAAACAGAGTTGGTGCTGGCTGCATGAAGCTTCACACACTTAATCACTTCGCTGTGGGCATGCTCTGGTTTGTTCCTTGTGAAAGTACCTTAAGCCGAAGCATGAAAAAACAATTTATCCAAGAGCTCTTTAGGAGAAAACAGGGGAAATAGGCATGTACTGAAACACCTTCCCCAATTATTGGTCAGATTTTTTTTCTTTTTTTTTTTAATTATTTTTTATTGGTTGTTCAAAACATTATAAAGCTCTTGACATATCATATTTCATACATTATATTCAAGTTGGTTATGAACTCCCAATTTTACCCCAAATACAGATTGCAGAATCACATCGGTTACACATCCACATTTTTACATAATGCCCTATTAGTAACTGTTGTATTCTGCTACCTTTCCTATCCTCTACCATCCCCCCTCCCTCCCCTCCCATCTTCTCTCACTACCCCATCCACTGTAATTCATATCTCTCCTTGTTTATTTTCCCATTCCCCTCACAACCTCTTATATGTAATTTTGTATAACAATGAGGGTCTCCCTCCATTACCATGCAATTTCCCTTTTCTCTCCCTTTCCATCCCACCTCATGTATCTGTTTAATGTTAATCTTTTCTTCCTGCTCTTCCTCCCTGCTCTGTTCTTAGTTGCTCTCATTATATCAAAGAAGACATTTGGTATTTGTTTTTTAGGGATTGGCTAGCTTCACTAAGCATAATCTGCTCTAGTGCCATCCATTTCCCTGCAAATTCTATGATTTTGTCATTTTTTAGTGCTGCGTAATACTCCATGGTGTATAAATGCCACATTTTTTTTATCCATTCATCTATTGAAGGGCATCTGGGTTGGTTCCACAGTCTAGCAATTGTGAATTGTGCTGCTATGAACATCGATGTAGCAGTATCCCTGTAGTACGCTCTTTTAAGGTCTTCAGGGAAAAGTCCAAGAAGGGCAATAGCTGGGTCAAATGGTGGTTCCATTCCCAGCTTTCCCAGGAGTCTCCATACTGTTTTCCAGATTGGCCGCACCAGTTTGCAGTCCCACCAGCAATGTACAAGAGTACCCTTTTCCCCACTTCCTCTCCAGCACTTGTTGTTGTTTGACTTCATAATGGCTGCCAATCTTACTGGAGTGAGATGGTATCTTAGGGTGGTTTTGATTTGCATTTCTCTGACTGCTAGAGATGATGAGCATTTTTTCATGTACTTGTTGATTGATTGTATGTCCTCGTCTGAGAAGTGTCTGTTCAGGTCTTTGGCCCATTTGTTGATTGGGTTATTTGTTTTCTTATTGTTTAATTTTTTGAGTTCTTTGTATACTCTGGATATTAGGGCTCTATCTGAAGTGTGAGGAGTAAAACTTTGTTCCCATGATGTAGGCTCCCTATTTACCTCTTTTATTGTTTCTCTTGCTGAGAGAAAACTTTTCAGTTTAAGTAAGTCCCATTTGTTGATTTTTGTTATCAACTTTTGTGCTATGGGTGTCCTATTAAGGAATTTGGAGCCCGACCCTACAATATGTAGATCGGCGCCAACTTTTTCTTCTATCAGATGCAGAGTCTCTGATTTGATATCTAGGTCCTTGATCCACTTTGAGTTGACTTTTGTGCATGGCGAGAGGAGGGGATTCAGTTTCATTTTGTTGCATATGGATTTCCAGTTTTCCCAGCACCATTTGTTGAAGATGCTATCCTCCCTCCATTTCATGCTTTTAGCTCCTTTATCAAATATAAGATAGTTGTAGGTTTGTGGATTAGTCTCTGTGTCCTCTATTCTGTACCATTGGTCCACCCTCCTGTTTTGGTACCAGTACCATGCTGTTTTTGTTACTATTGCTCTGTAATATAGTTTTAAGTCTGGTATCGCTATACCGCCTGATTCACACTTCCTGCTTAGAATTGCTTTTGCTATTCTGTGTCGTTTATTTTTCCATATGAATTTCATGATTGCTTTATCCATTTCTACAAGAAATGCCGTTGGGATTTTGATTGGCATTGCATTAAACCTATAGAGAACTTTTGGTAATATCGCCATTTTGATGATGTTAGTTCTGCCTATCCATGAACAGGGTATATTTTTCCGTCTTCTAAGATCTTCTTCTACTTCTCTTTTTAGGGTTTTGTAGTTTTCATTATATAAATCTTTCACCTCTTTTGTTAGGTTGATTCCCAAGTATTTTATTTTTTTTGAGGATATTGTGAATGGAGTGTTTTTCCTCATTTCCGGTTAGAAGTTTTGTCGCTGATATACAGAAATGCCTTTGGTTTATGCGTGTTGATTTTATATCCTGCCACTTTGCTGAATTCATTTATTAGTTCTAGTAGTTTTTTTGTAGACCCTTTTGGGTCTTCTAGGTATAGAATCATGTCATCTGCAAATAGTGATAATTTAAGTTCTTCCTTTCCTATTTTTATGCCTTTAATTTCTTTCGTCTGTCTAATTGCTCTGGCCAGTGTTTCGAGAACTATATTGAATAGAAGTGGTGATAGAGGGCATCCCTGTCTTGTTCCAGATTTTAGGGGGAATGCCTTCAATTTTTATCCATTGAGAATGATGCTAGCCTGAGGCTTAGCACAGATAGCTTTTACAATGTCGAGGTAAGTTCCTGTTATCCCTAGTTTTTCTAATGTTTTGAACATAAAGGGATGCTGTACTTTGTCGAATGCTTTTTCTGTGTCTATTGAGATGATCATATGGTTCTTATTTTTAAGTCTATTGATGTGGTGAATAACATTTATTGATTTCCGTATGTTGAACCATCCTTGCATCCCAGGGATGAATCCTACTTGATCATGGTGCACAATTTTTTTGATGTGCCTTTGTATCCGATTCGCCAGAATTTTATTGAGGATTTTTGCATCTATGTTCATCAGAGATATTGGTCTGTAGTTTTCTTTCTTTGAGGTGTCTTTGTCTGGTTTCGGAATCAGGGTGATGTTGGCCTCATAGAATGAATTTGGCAGAGCTCCTTCTTTTTCTATTTCCTGAAATAACTTGAAAAGTATTGGTATTAATTCTTCCTTAAAGGTTTTGTAAAACTCCACTGTATACCCATCCGGTCCTGGGGTTTTCTTGTTTGGAAGTCTTTTGATTGCTTCTTATATTTCATCTATTGTTATTGGTCTGTTTAAGTTGTGAGTATCCTCCTGACTCAGTCTGGGCAAATCATATGACTTAAGGAATTTATCAATGTCTTCACTATCTTCTATTTTATTGGAATATAGGTTTTCAAAATAATTTCTAATTGTCTTCTGTATTTCTGTAGTGTCTGTTGTGATATTGCCTTTTTCATCCCGTATGTTAGTGATTTGAGTTCTCTCTCTTCTTCTCTTCGTTAGCATGGCTAAGGGTCTGTCGATCTTATTTATTTTTTCAAAGAACCAACTTTTAGTTTTGTTAATTTTTTCAATAGTTTCTTTTGTTTCAATTTCATTGATTTCTGCTCTGATTTTAATTATTTCTTGCCTTCTGCTACATTTGCTGTTGTTTTGCTCTTCCTTTTCTAGGGCTTTGACATGAAGTGTGAGCTCATTTATTTGTTGTTTTTTTTTCCTTTTTTTGAGGAATGACCTCCAAGCGATGAATTTCCCTGTTAAAACTGCTTTCATTGTGTCCCATAGATTCCGATATGTTGTGTCTGTATTTTCATTTATCTCTAAGAATTTTTTGATTTCTTCCTTTATGTCTTCTGTAACCCATTGATCATTCAGTAACATATTGTTCATTTTCCATGTGATGTAGGATTTTTCCTTCCTTCTTTTATCATTGATTTCCAGTTTCATTCCATTATGATCAGATAAAATGCATGGTATTATCTCCACCCCTGTATATTTACTGAGGGTTGCCCTATGGCATAATATATGGTCTATTTTTGAGGAGGATCCATGTGCTGCTGAGAAAAAAGTATATCCACTTGATGATGGTTGATATATTCTATATATGTCAGTTAAGTCTAGGTTGTTGATTGTGATATTGAGTTCTTTAGTTTCTTTATTCAGCTTTTGTTTGGAGGATCTGTCCAATTGTGAGAGAGGTGTGTTGAAGTCACCCATAATTATTGTGTTGTGGTCTATTTGATTCTTGAACTTGAGGAGAATTTGTTTTATGAACGTCGCAACACCATTATTTGGTGCATAAATATTGATAATTGTTATGTCTTGTTGGTGAATGGTTCCTTTTAACAGTATATAATGTCCTTCCTTATCCCTTTTGATTAATTTAGTCTTGAAGTCAATTTTATTCGATATGAGGATGGCCACCCCTGCTTGCTTACGAGGACCGTGTGCATGGTATATTTTTTCCCCAACCTTTCACCTTCAGCCTGTGTACGTCTTTTCCAATCAGATGTGTCTCCTGGAGGCAGCATATTGTTGGATTTGTTTTTTTAATCCATGTTACCAGCCTGTGTCACTTTATTGGAGAGTTTAAGCCATTAATGTTTAGAGTTACTATTGATATATGGTTTGTACTTCCAGCCATGTTTGATTATTTATCTTCTTTTTTTTTATTTAATTTAGTTTGTTTCTCCATGGTTAGCTTTCCCCCCACCCTCTGTCTTTATAGAGGCACTTCCCACTGATGGTTTTGGTTATTGTTTTTCATTTCTTCCTCGTGTAGTGTTTTGCTCAAGATGATTTGCAATGCTGGTTTTCTGGCTGCAAATTCTTTTAGCTTTTGTTTATCATGAAAGATTTTTATTTCGTTATTGTACCTGAAGCTTAATTTTGCTGGATACAGAATTCTTGGTTGGCATCCATTGTCTTTCAGTGTTTGAAATACGTTGTTCCAGGATCTTCTCGCTTTCAGCATCTGTGATGAAAAATCCGTTGTTAACCTTATTGGTTTACCCCTGAATGTAATCTGCCTCCTTTCTCTTGTAGCTTTTAGTATTTTCTCTTTGTTCTGTATATTGGATATCTTCATAACAATGTGTCTTGGCGTTGGTCTACTGTGATTTTGTGTGCTCGGTGTCCTGTATGCATCTACAATTTGTATATCCATTTCCTTTTTTATTTCTGGAAAGTTTTCTGTAATTATTTCTTTCAGCAGGTTACTCATTCCCTTGGTTTGAATCTCTGTACCTTCTTCTATCCCGATGACTCGTAGGTTTGGTTTCTTTATGTTATCCCATATCTCTTGGATGTTTTTCTCGTGGTTTTTAACCAGCCTTTCTGAGTTGGCTAGGCTCTTTTCAAGATGATATATTTTGTCTTCATTATCTGATGTTCTGGCTTCTACTTGCTCCACTCTGTTAGTGATACTCTCAATTGAGTTTTTAATTTGGTTTATCATTTCCTTCATTTCTAGAATTATTGTTTGTTTTTTTTTTTATAATCTCAATCTCCTGATAAAGATGCTTAACTTCTTCTTTTATCTGTCTATGTAATTCATTTTCAAAGTGTTCTTTCACTGTTTGGATTTGCTGTCTCGTATCTTCTTTAAGGTTCCATTCCATCTGTCTAAGGTATTCCTTGAGTTCTTTATATGACCATTTTTCTGCTGACTCTAGGTCCTCCTGAATATTTAGGCTGTCATTCATTGTTTGTACTCCTTTTCTTCCTTGCTTTTTTATGCTGCTCATGTTACTTCTTGTTCTGTTTGACTGCTGAGTTACTGTTTACTCTTATAGATTTATTTGATGCTTGAGAGGAAAGATATTAGAAGGGAAGGGAAGAAGTCACTAAAGAGAATGAGAGTAGGCCGGTAGAATTCAAGGAAGGGGGAATAAGAAGATTGAAAAGAAATGAAAAGACAAAAGAAACAAGAATAACAAAGATTAGATAATAAAGAAAGAAAGAAAAGACGAAAAAAAAATTTAACAAAAATAATAGTGATAATAAAAAATGAAAATTAAAATTAAAAAAATAATAATAATAAAATAAAAAAAAATTAAAAAAATAGAAACATTGAAAAAAATTAAAGAACAACAACAAATAAAAATTGAAAATGAAAGAAAAAGAAGAAAAAAAGAAGAAAAAAAAGAAAAAGAAAAGAAAAAAAAATGATAATAATAATAATAATAATAAATGCAGTCCTAGAGTTCTATTAACTTCTCTTCCAGTAGGTGGAGCTGTGCCCACTGGGCCAAGCTTCTCCTCTCAATAGGTGGGAACCATTCACTGTGCAGCAGCTCTTTCTCCTAGACTGGGCGGGTCTCCAATCCTGAGTGTCTAGGGCCTTGTCTTGTGTTTCCTCAAGCCAGGCCGTGCTCACCTGTGGCGCTCACCACAATACTGGCTACACGCCAGGTCTGCTGCTCCTGGGAGCCCTGTTTTCATGAACACCTGGGCTCACTCTCCCTGTTTGCCTCCCTCAGACCCTAAGTTTGTAGAGCTTGGTGCTGAGATCCCCCAGCGAATTTGCTTGCCCTCCTGTAGCCACGCCCCCGTTAGCTGGTGCAAGAGACCTCAGTTGTCAGCACTGGTGGGAGCGGTAGCCGGGAGTTCCGCGCCGCGAGTCCCGCGTCACTCCTGATTCCCTCGGTCTGGTTATTGCGTTCACAGGAGAGCTGGGAGTGGCCCTTAAGGTTTCCCCGCTGTGTTGAGAGAGATGGCTAGGGGATTACACACCTGTCGCGCTGGTTTCAATGCAGTTATCTCCTCCGCCCGTGACGCCATTTCTCTGCCATGGTGATATCCCATGCAAATGGTGACTGTTTGTTCCCTTTGCCGGATGACCAATGCAACGGGTGGGTCCTTACTGTCTCTCCCAATCCCCGTTTCAGTCCTGTGGCCACTGCCTATGAAGGCTCGGTTGGCTTTTACCTCTTTAAGTTCCTAAGGGCCGGCCAATTATTTCAGCGGGATCGTTAGTGCTGAGTCACACGAAGCAGGCGAACCGGAGCTTAATTGCCTCCAATTCGGGCTCTGTGTGTGTGTTCTGAGGGGCCCAGCCTGTACACCCCAGATCCACGTCAGCTCAGCATTGCCTAGTGATCCTGAGCAAACAGCATTTAGACAGTTTACGGCTCCCTATGCCCGTGCAGTTGAAGATGTCAGAGACTTGATCTCTCTGCGCCTGCCACCATGTTACATCTCCTCAGTAATATTCATGTTGCCCTTACAGCTTCCTGGTATAAGCAAGTTCTTGGGATTATACAAACTGCTGCTTCTGTTTCCAGTCCAGATTTCTAGAAATGAAACCCTGCCGCCGTCGCCTCCGTCTCTGGGCCGCGCTGACGAGCGTCGCGCTTGTCTGCGACTGTAGCAGAGCCGCCCTGGCCTCCGCAGCTCTTCAGCCCGGTGCCAGGCCCCAGGGGCCCAAGCGGCTGCCACTGTGGCTCTCCGTCCCCCTCCTCCGGAGCACGGGTCCCCTGGCACGGGGGTGCAGAACGACCCCAGAGCAGGCTCTGCCCGAAGGTGCAGCGGCGAACAGGCCACAGAGATGCTCGAGGCTGCAGTCCAGCCTTCGGAGGACAGGGCTCGGCACGCAGCCCAGCTCCAACCTCTAGGTGCGGCTGCCGGACAGTGTATACAGAGCCATCAAGACAACAAGCAGAAAGCAAATGGCGGCTCCCGCGGAGTGGATTTTCGGCACAGAAACCACAGCCCCGCCAACAATCCCAATCCACAAACTCTCCCTGTATAAAAAATATTCAAAAAAAAAAAAAGAAAAAAAAAGGCGGGGCGCACTGAGCTTTCTTTGCCTCGGGTACTTACAATCCACTGCTGATTACACATTCAGCTTCTCCGCCCGGAGCGAAGCGAAAGAGGAAGCAGATGGGAGCAAAGCGCCCGCGGCTCTGAGCAGCCAAGCGTCTCTTTTTTGATTTCTTTGTTCTTCCTGCTCCTTGGCAAAGTGGTCCACTACAGATTAACGGTGAAAGGAGCTTTAACAGACTGTGCGAAATCTCTATTAAAGCCGCTGCTTTGAGCACCACGCTCAGCACTTCGGCAACCCCCGTACGCAGCGGCCATCTTCTCCAGTCCAGGTCTTGGTCAGAATTTTTGATACTGGGCATAATTCATCTGTTTCCTTACCCTACTAGGCACTCCAGGTTTTTGACTTTTATGATCATGCTATATAAACAGGAAAGGCTTAGTTGTAGGATTAGGGTTAGGGCTAGGGTTAGAACTAATGTTTGGGTTAGAGTTAGTTTTGTTCAAATTTCTTTGATACTTGTCAGATTTCATCTTTTACCTAGCATTACAATGTTTCCCAGGTTGGGCCTTCTCAGTTCAAGGTTCATTGTCAGGAACAGTTTGTGTTTTAAGGTTTTACCGCATCTTGACCTCTATGGGCTACTGTTAGGGTTAGAGCTATTGCTCATTTTGTTTTGGCTAGGACTAGGGTTAGGGCTAGATTTTGAATTAGTGTTAGGTTTAGGGCTAGTGTTAGGGTGAGGTTTAGGCTTAGGGTTAGGGTTAGATTTAGAGTTAAGGTTAGAGCCAGGGTTATGATTAGGGCTAGGGTTAGTGTTACGGTAAGAGTAGGGTTAGAACTAGGGAAATGGTTAGAATGAGAGTCAGATTTAGATTTAGGACTAGGCTTAGGTTTAGAGTTAGGGTTAAAGGTAAATTATGGCTAGGATTAGGGCTAGGGTTAATGTTAGGGTTAGGCCTAGGGGTAGGGCTAGGTTTAGGATTAGCAGTGGGGTTAGGATTAAGTTTAAGAGAATGGGTGGGGTTATAACTAGCTTTAGGGCTGGGGAGAGGGTTAGAATTAGGATAAGGGCTAGGGATAGTGTTTAGGTTAGGATTAACGCTAGGTTTAGGGCTATGGTTTCTGTTAGGTTCAGGGCTAGAACTAGGGCTAGGGGTAATGTCAAGTCTAGAGTTATGATTCAGGGTAGTTTTAGGGTTAGGTCATGTCTAGGTCTAGTGTCAGAGCTATGTTTAAGGTAAGGGTCAGGTTTAGAGTTAGGGGTATTATTAGGGCCATGGTCAGGGTTAGCATTTTGTTTAGGTCAAAATTTAGGTTAGGGCTTGTATTAGTGTTAGGTTTATGCTTAGGGTTAGGGTAATGGATAGGGTTAGGTTTAGGTTTCAGTTAAGGTTTAGGGTAATGGATGGGTTAGGTTTAGCAATAGGGTTAAGTCTAGCATTAGGTAAGGGTTATATTTAGTATAATGGATAGATTTAGAGCTAGGGTTAGGGATATGTTATGGTTTGGATTAAGTCTAAAATTAGAGTTAGGTTTAGGGATAGGATTAGGTTTGGTTTACGGTAAGTGTTAGGTTTAGGGTTAGTGTTATGGTTAGGTTAGGGTAAGGGTTAGTGTTTGAGCTAGGGTAATGGCTAGGGCGATGTTAAGTTTACGTTTAGGTCTAGGGATATGTTTATGGTTAGGGTTTTTTTTAGGGTTTTGGTTATGGCTAGGGATTTCATTACAGTTAGTGTTAGGTTTAGTGTAATGGATAATGTTAGATTTAGGGTTAGAGTTAGGGTTAGGGTATGGATTCGGTCTAGTCATAGGATTAGGTTTAGTGTAAGGCTTAATGTTTCAGCTAGGGTTAGGACTATGGTGAGGTTTAGGTTTATGGTTAGGTCTTTGGATACATTAATGGTTCGGGTTAAGTTTAGTGTAAGGGATAGGGTTACAATTAGGGTTAGGGTTAGGGTAATTGACAGGGTTAGAACTATAGTTTGAGCTAGGATTAAGGTTAGGATAGGAACTAGGGTTAGGGTTATGGTTTGCGATAGGGCTAGGGTAATGTTTAGGTTAAGGGTTTGGCTTTATGCTAGGGTTAGATCTAAGGCAAGGGTTAGTGTTAGGGTTAGAGTTAGGGCTAGGGTTAGGGTTAGGGTTATACTTAGGTCTAAGTTTAGGCCTAGGATTATGGCTACGTTTTGTATTAGGTTTAGGGGTAGGGGTAGGACTATGGTTAGGGATACTGTTAGGGTTAAGATTAGGGTTAAAATAGGGTTAGGGCTAGGGTTAGGGTTAGGGTTAGTGTTAGGGTTAGGGTTAGGTCTAGTGTTAGGCTAGGTTTTGGGTTAGGGTCAGGTTTAGAGATAGGTTAATGTTAGAGTCAGGGTCAGTGATCCAGATAGGATTAGCGTTAGGGTTAGAGCCAGAATTAGGACTAGTATTAGGTTGCTGGGTAGGGTAAGTGTTTATTTTAGGTTAAGGATTATTGTTAGGGCTAGAGCCAGGATTTTGTTTAGGTCTAGGGCTCGAATTATAGCTATATTTAGGATTTGTTTTGGGTCTAGATCTAGTGTTAGGGTTAGGTATAGTTATAGGCTTACTGGTAGGGCTAGTGTTAGGGTTTGGTTTAGGATTAGGGTCAGGTTTAGACCTAGGGTTACTGTTAGGATCAGAATAATGGTCAGGATTAGGGTTAGAACTAGAATGAGGGCTAGGGTTAGGACTAGTAATACTCTTAGTAGTTAAGTTAGGCTAAGGATTAGGGTTAGAACTAGGGTTAGCTTTTGGTTTAGGGTTTGGCTTAGGGTGAGGGATAGGGTTAGAGTTAGGGTTAGGGCTTGGGTTAGGGTTAGGATTAGGGCTAGTGTTATGGTTAAGATTAGGGTGTAAGCTAGGGTTAGGACAAGAATCAGGCTAAGGCCTAGGATTACCTGTAGGTTTTGTGTTGGGTTTAGGTCTAGTGTTAAAGCTGAGGGTAATGTAAGAGCTGGCATTATGATTAGGACTAGTTTTAGGGTTAGGGTTATGCCAAGATCTAGTGTTATGTTTAGATTTTCAGTTAGGGTCCGTTTTATAAGTAGGTTTACTGTTAAATGTGGAGTCAGTGTTTGGGTTAGAGTTCAAGTTAGGGTTACAGCCAGAATTAGGAGTAAGTTTAGGTCTAGGTGTAGGGTTAGTGTTTGTGTTAGGATAAGGGTTATTGTTAGGCCTAGGACTGGGTTTTTGTTTAGGTGTAGGCTAGAGATAAGTCTAGATTTAGGATTAGGTTTAGGTCCAGGGCTAGTGTTAGGTTTTAGTCTAGTGTTAGTGTCAGATTTAAAACTAGGGTTTGTGTTAGGGTCAGAATAAGGGTCAGGGTTAGTGTTCGGATTTGGGATAGGATCAGAGCTAGAATCAGGGCTAGGGTCAGGACTATTAATAAGGTTAGGATTTTGGTTAGCCTAAGGATTAGGCATAGGTCTAGGGCTACCATTAGGTTTAGGGTTATTCATAGGGTAAGCGATAGCCTTAGAGCTAGGGTTAGGGCTAGAGTTAGGGTTAGGGCTAGTTTTTGTGTTAGGGTAATGGCTAATGTTAGGGCAATGGCTAATGTAAGAACTAAGGTTACAATGAGGGTTAGGTTTAGGGTTAGGGTTAGGGGTAGGTCTAGTGTTAGGGTTAGGTTTAAGGTTAGGGTGATATTTAGAGCTAGGGTTAGTGTTAGGATATGAGTCAGGGTCAGAGTTAGGGTTAAGACTCGAATTAGGAATAGGTTTACTTTTAGGTTTCAGTTTAAAGTTAGGAGGGTGTTCAGAGCTAGGGTGAGTATTAGGATATGAGTCAGGGTCAGCGTTAGATTTAAGGTTAGGGTAAGGACTCAAATTAAGGCCATGGTTAGGTCTAGGTGTAGTTTTAGGGTTTGGTTTAAGTTAAGGTTCATGGTTAGGACTATTGCTCAGTTTGTTTTACTGCTAGCTTAGGGTTAGGGCTACTTTTACAATTAGCATTAGGGTTAGAACTCATTTTAGACTTAGACTTATGGTTAGGTTTAGATTTTGAGTTAGGGTTAGATCTATGGTTAAGGCTAGGACTAATGATATAGCAAGGGTTAGGCTAGGGTTAGGGTTATGGTAATGGATAGGCTTAGAAGTAGGGATAGGGATAGTGTGAGAGTTAGAGTTAGTCTTAGGGCTAGGGTTAGGCTTAGGTTTAGGTATAAGTTAGTGGTATGGCTAGTGTTAGAGGTTTGCTGTTGGTTTGAGGATCAGTTTTAGACCTAGGGTTTGTGTTAGGGTCAGAATAAGGATCAGAGTTAGGGTTAGGGTTAGGGTTAGTGTTACGGTTATTGCTCTTTTTTTTTTTTTCTGCTAGTTGTAGGGTTAGGGCTAGTTTTATGATTAGCTTTAAGATTAGGTTTAGTGTTAGTGTGAGTCTTAGGCTTAGGGTTAGGGCTAGTACTAAGGATTGGGCAAGGGTTAGGGCTAGGGTTAGGGTTATGGTAAGGGCTAGGATTAGAACTAATGATAGGGCTAGTGTGAGAATTATTGTTAGTCTTAGGGCTAAGCTTAGGGTTTAGGTTAAGGATAGGGCTAATTAGGGCTAGGCTTAGGTCTATGGTTAGTGTTCAGTTTAAGAATAGAACTAGACTGAGATTTAGGATTTAGTTTAGGGTAAGCTAGGTTAGTTTTAGAGGTAGGGTGATATTTAGAATAAGGGTTAGGATTAGGGTTATGATTAAGGCTAGGTTTAGGGCTAAGATAAGGGCTAGGTTTTGTTTTAGAGTTAGGGCTAGTATTAGGAGTATGGCTAATTTCAAATCTAGAATTACATTTAAATATAGTTTTAGGGTTAGGATTATGTTTAAATATAGTTTTAGGGTTAGGATTATGGGTACGTCTAGTGTAACATTTAGGTTTAGGGTTAGGGTCAGGTTTAAGGCTAGGGTATTATTAAGGTGAAGGTCTAGGTTAGGGTTTGGAATAGGTTAAGGCTTAAAGTTAGGGATTGAATTAGCGTTAGGGTAATGGTTTGGGTAATGATAGGCTTAGAATTATGGTTCATGTTAGGTTTATTGAAATGAATAGGGATAGGATTAGAGATAGGGTTAGATTTAGGTCTAGGGTTACCATTAGGGTTAGGGTTATTGTTATGGTAATGTATAGGGTTAGGGCTAGGGTTATGGTTATGATTAGGGCTAGGGATATTGTTAGGGTTAGGGTTAGGGTTAAAGCTCAGGTTAGGGCTCGGATTAGGGCTATGATTTGGGTTAATTTAGTGCTTGGGTTAGGATTACGGCTAATGTAAGTACAAGGGTTATGATTAGGGCTAATTTTAGGGTTAGATTATTGCTAGATTTAGTGCTAGATTTAGTGTTAGGGTTAGTGTTATGATTAGGGTGATGTTTAGAGCTAGGATTAGTGTTAGTGTCAGAGTCAGTGTCAGGGTTAGTTTTAGGGTTTGGCTTAAACTCGAATTAGGGCTAGGGTTAGGTGTAGGTTTATGGTTTGGGATTGTTTTAGTTTAAGGGTTATGGATAGAGCTTATGGCTCAGTTTTGATTTAGGGCTAGGGCTAGGATTAGGGCTAGTTTTAAGATTAGTGTTAGGGTTAGGGCTAGTGTTAGGTTTAGGCTTAGGCTTCTGGTCAGGGTTAGATTTACAGATAGATTATGATCTAAGGTTAGTGCTTGGGCTATGGATAGGGCAAGGGTTAGCACTAAGTTTAGGGCTATGGTTAGGGTTACTTTAAGGGATAGGGTTAGATCTAGTGATAGGGCTAACATGAGTGTTAGATTTATTCTTTGGTCTAGGGTTATAGTTAGGTTTAAAGATAGGGTGAAATTAGGGCTAAGAGTAGGGCTAGGGTTAGTATTTGGGTTAGAGCTAGGGTTAGGGTTAGAGTTAGGATTAATTTAGATTTAGGGCTAGGATAAGGGCTGGGGTTTTTGTTAGGATTAGGGCTAGGATTAGGGCTAGGTCTAATGTCAGGTGTGGGGTTCCGGTTGAGGAGAGGACAGTTTTAGGATTAGGTTTATGGCCAGGTCTAGTTTAAGGGTTAGGTTTAGGGTTAAGGGTCCGGTTTAGAGCTAGGAGAATTATTAGGTTCAGGATCAGGTTGGAGTTTGTTTGAGGTTGGGGTTTAGATTTAGAGTTCAAATAAGCATTAGGGTCAGGGTTAGGGTAATGATAGGTTTTGTTTAGGGTTCATGTTACTTTTATGGCAATTGATATGGTTATGTTTAGCTATAGGGTTTGTGTTAGGCCTAGGGTTAGCATTATTGTAAGGGTAATGGTTAGGATAATGGATAGGGTTAGAGCTAAGGTTAGGGCTAGGGTTATGGTCAGGAATAGGTCTTAAGTTAGGGTTAGGGTTAGGGTTAGGGTTAGAACTAGGGTTAGTGTTAGGGTTATGTTGAGCATAAGGGTTAGGTTTTGAGCTAGGGTTACGGCTAGGGCGAGGGTTAGGTTTAGAGTTAAGTCTAAGGATAAGATTAGAGTGTGGTTATGGTAGGATTGAATTAGGGCTAGCATCATCATTAGGGGTAGGGTTAGAGTAATGGATATTGTTAGATGTAGGCATAGGGTTATGGTTAGTGTTAGATTGAGGTTTAGGTTTAGGGTTAGGGCTATGGTTATGTTTAGGTTTCTTGTAAGGTTTAGGGTTTGAGCTAGAGTTAGGTCTATGGCGAGTGTGAAGTTTAGAATTATGTCTAGTGTTAGTTTTCTGGTTAGGTTTAGGGTTAGGGATAGGCCTAGGTTTATCAATAGGTTTAGAGTTAGTTTTAGGGTAATGGGAAGGATTAGAGCTAGGTTTAGGGCTAGGGTTAAGTTTAGGATTAGGGATAGTATTAGGGGTATATTTAGGGATAGGTGTAGGTTTATGTTTAGGATAAAGGTTAGGCTTTGAGTTAGGGTTAGGACTAATCAAGTGTTAGGTTAGGGTTAGGGTTAGGGTTATGCTTAGGCCTAGGATTAGCTCTAGGTTTTGTGTTAGGTTTAGGCCTAGGATTAGGGCTGTGGGTAATGTAGGAGCTTGGATTATGATTAGGGCTAGTTTTAGGGTTAGGATTATGGCTAGGTCTGGTGTTAGGTTTAGATTTTTGGTTAGGGTCAGGTTTAGAGGTAGGTTTCTCTTTAAGGCAGGGTCAGTGTTTGCGTTAGAGTTAGCGTTTGGGTTACAGCCAGAATTGGAAATAGGTTTAGGTCTAGGGGTAGGGTTAGTGTTTGTGTTAGGTTAAGCATTACTTTGAGGGCTAGGGATAGGTTTTTGTTTAGGTCTAGGGCTAGAGTTAAGGCTAGATTTAGGATTTGATTTAGGTGTAGGTCTAGTGTTATGGTTTGGTCTAGGTTAGGGCCAGGTTTAGACCTAGGGTTAGTGTTAGGGACAAAATAATGGTCAGGGTTAACATTAGGGTTTGCAATAGGGTTAGAGCTAGAGTGAGGATAGGGTTATAACTATTTATAGGGTTAGGGCTTTGGTTAGCTTAAGGATTAGGGATAGGTCTAGTGTTACCATTAGGGTTAGGGTTTCACTTTAGGTAAGGGATAGGTTTTGAGATAGGGTTAGGGCTAGAGTTAGGGTTAGGGTTAGGGTTAAATTTAGGTTTAGGGCTCAGATTAGGGCTAATTTTGTGTTAGGGTTAGGGCTAATGTTATGGCAATGGATTAATATAAGAACTAGGGCTCCAATTAGGGCTAGGGGTAGGGGTAGGTCTAGTGTTAAGGTTAGGTTTAATGTTAGCATGATATTTATAGCTAGGATACTATTAGGATATGTTTCAGAGACAGTGTTAGTTTTAGGGTAAGGGTTAGTACTCAAATAAGGGCTAGGATTACTGTTAGGGTTCAGTTTAAGGTGAGGGCAGTCTTTAGAGCTAGGGTGACTGTTAGGCTATGAGTCAGCGTCAGAGTTAGTTTTAAGGTTAAGATTATGACTCGAATTATGGCTAGAGTTACTGTTAGGGTTCTGTTTAAGTTTAGGGTGTTGTTTAGACCTAGGGTGAGTGTTAGGATATGATTCAAGGTCAGGTTAGTTTAAGGTTATGGTTAGAACTTGAATTAGTGCTACGGTTAGGTCTAGGTGTAGTGCTAGGTTTTGGTTTAAGTTAAGATTTAAGGTTAGGACTATTGCTCATTTTTTTGGATTGTTTTTTGAGAGAGAGAGAATTTTTAAATATATATAGTTTTTGGTGGACACAACATCTTTTTTTCTTTAATTATATTTTTATTGTTGCTGAGGATCGAACCCAGCACCCTGTGCATGCCAGGCCAATGTGCTACCACTTGATCCACATCCTCAGTCCCTATTGCTCATTTTTGTTTTAGTCCTAGGTTTAGGGTTAGGGCTAGTTATATGATTGGCATTATGGTTAGGGCTAGTGTTTGTGTTAGGCTTAGGCTTAGGTTTCGGTTAAGACTTGGAGTTAGGTTTAGATCTATGGTTAGGGCTAAGTCTAAGGATAGAGCAAGGGTTAGGGCTAGGTTTAGGGTTATGGTAAATGGTAGGGATAGAAGTAGGGATAAGGCTAGGGCAAGAGTAGGAGTTAGCCTTAGGGCTAGGGTTATGGTTAGTTTTAGGGATAGGGCTAAATCAGGGCAAGAAATAGAACTAGGGTTAGTGTTCAGCTTAGGCCTAGCATTAGGGCCAGGTTTAGGGTTAACTTTAGAGTAAGGGATGTGTTATAGTTAGGTTTATAGGTAGAGTGAGGGTTAGAATTAGGATTACGGCTAGGGTTAGGGTTAGGGTTATGATTAAGTCTAGGTTTAGGGCTAGGATGAGGGCTAGGGTTTGTTGTAGGTTTAGGTCTAGAATTAGGGCTAGGGATAATGTCTGGTCTAGTGTTACAGTTAGGAATAGATTTATGATTAGGTCTATGTCTTAGTCTAGTGGAAATGTTAAGTTTAGGGTAAGGATCAGTTTTAGAGTTAGGGGTACTTTTAAGTTCAGGGTCAAGGTTATGGTTTGTATTAGGTTAAGATTTAGGGATAGGGCTCAAATGAGCATTAGGTTTAGTGTTAGGTTTCAGGTAATGAATAGGGTTAGATTTAGGGTTCAGGGTAGGTTTAGGGTAATGGAGAGTTTTAGGGTTTGTGATAGGGTTAGGGTTAGGCCTAGGATTAGCATAAAGAATAGAGTTATCATAAGGGTAATATATAGGGTTAGGGTTAGGATTATTGTTAGGGATAAGGCTAGGGTTTTGGTTAGGCCAAATGTTAGGCTTTGAGCTATGCTTAGGTATAAGGTGAGGGTTAAGCTTAGGGTTAGGACTATGTTTAGGGTTAGGGTTATGCTTATGGTAGGTTTAGGCCTTGGATTAGGGATAGTTTTTGTGTTAGGTTTAGATCTAGGGTTAGTGCTATGGGTAATGTAAGATCTAGGGTTCTAATTAGTACTAGTTTTAGAGTTAGGGTTATGGCTAGGTCTAGTGTTAGGTTTAGATTTTGGTTTACAGTCAGTTTTAGAGCTAGGTTTAGTGTTAGTGTCAGGGTCAGTGTTCAGATTAGAGTTAGGGTGCAAGCAAGAATCAGGAGTAGGGTTAGGTCTGGGGGTAGTGTTATTGTTTGGTTTAGGTTAAGGGTTAATGTTAGTGCTAGGTCTAAGTTTTTGTTTAGGTCTAGGGCTAGATTTATCACTAGATTTAGGATTAGGTTTAGGTCTAGGGGTAGTGTCAGGGTTAGGTTTAGGTAAAAGTTTACTGGTAGGGCTAGTTTCAGGGTTCAGATTAGGGTTAGGGTCAGGTTTAGACTTATAATTAGTGTTGTGGTCAGAATAAGGGTGAAGGTTAGGGTTAGGTTTTGGGTTAGGTTTAGAGCTAGAATGAGGGCTAGGGTTTGGACTGATAATAGGGTTAGTGTTTGTTTTAGGCTAAGTATTACAATTAGGACTATGGTTAGCATTATGGATAGGGTTTGGCTTAGGATAAGGGATAGGGTTAGAGCTAGGCTTAGAGCTAGGGTTAGGGTTAGGTTTAGGGCTAGGGTTAGGGTTAGAGTTAGGGTTAAATCTAGTTTTAAGGCTCAGATTAGGGCTATTTTTGTTTTGGGGTTAAGACTAGGGTTAGGACTATGGCTGATGTAAGAACCAGGGTTATTATTAGGGTTAGTTTTATGGTTAGGGTTTGGGCTAGGAATGGTGTTAGCATTCGCTTTATGGTTAGGGTGATATATAGTGCTAGGGTTAGTCTTTGGATATGAGTCAGTGTAGGGTTAGTTTTAGTCCTAGGACTCGAATTTGAGCTAGGGTTTTGACTAGTTGTAGGGTTAGGGTTTGGTTTAGGTTAGGTTTAGGCATAGGGTAATGGCACGGTTTTGTTTTAGGGCTAGGGCTAGTGTTAAGGTTAGTTTTATGATTAGTGATAGTGTTCAGCTAGTGGTAGGGTGAGGTTTAGGCTTAAGGTTAGGGTTAGATTTAGAGTTTATAACCATAATTTAGAGTTATGGTTAGAACTAGGGTTAGGTCTAAGGTTAGGGCTAGTGATAGAGTTACGGTAATGGAAAGGTTTAGAAATAGAAATAGGGCTAGGTTGAGAGTTAGGGTTATTCTTAGGGCTAGAGTTAGGGATTTGCTTAGGGTCAGGGCTAAATTAGGGATAGATTAGCTCTTAGTGGTAGGGTTAGGCCCATGGTTAGGAATAGAATTAGGGTTAGTGTTAGGGTTATGGTTAGTTTTAGGGGAAGGGATGAAGTTATGGCTAGGTTCAGGGGTAGGGCGAGGGTTAAAATTAAGTATAAGAATAGGGTGAGTGTTTGGGTAGGATTAAGGCTAAATTTAGGACTTGGATGAGGGCTAGGGTTTGTGTTATGGTTAGAGTTAGGATTAGAGCTAGGGTTAATATCAGGTCTAAGATTATGGTTAGGAATAGTGTTAACTTTAGGTTTATGGCTAGGTCTAGTGCAAAGTTAGGTTTAGGGTAAAGGTCAGGTTTAGAGCTAGGTGTATTATTATGGTCAGAGTCCAGTTTAGGGTTTGGTTTAGGATAAGGCTTAGGGTTAGGGCTCAAATTAGCATTAGGGTTAGGGTTAAAGTAATGGATAGTGTTAGGTTTAGGGTTCAGTTTAGGTTTAGAGTAATAGATAGGGTTAGTGTTAGTGATAGTAGTAGGATTAGGCCTAGGGTTAGCATTTGGGTTAGGTTTATGTTTAGGGTAAAGGATAGTGTTAATGCTATTGTTAGGGTTTGTGTTAATGTTAGGATTTTGGCTAGGTTTAGAGATAGGCCTAGGGTAAATGTTAGTGTTAGGTTTAGCAGAAGTGTTAGGGTTTGAGCTAGGGTTAGGTCTATGGTGAGGATTAGAGTTAGAGTCAGGGCTACGGGTAGGATTAGGGTTAGGGCTATGGCTTGGGTTACCATTAGGGTTAGGGTTATGTTTAAGGTAATGGATAGAGCTTGTGCTAGGATTTGTGCTATGGTTACAGTTACGATTAGGGCTAGGTTTAGCGTTAGGTTGAGGGTTAGGGCTATTGTTATGTTTAGGCTAAGGATTAGAGTTTTATTAAGGTTAGGGCCAGGGCCAGTGTTAGGGTTAAGTTTAGTGCTAGGGATAGGGTTAGGGTTATGCTTAGGTATATGTTTAGGGCTAGGATTAGGGCTTGGTTTTGTGTGATGTTTATGGCTAGTGTTAGGTGTATGTGTAATGTAAGAGCTACAGTTATGGTTATGGGTAGATTTAGGGTTTGTCTAGCGTTAGGGTTAGTTTTCCAGTTAGGATAAGGTTTAGAGCTAGGGTTTGTGTTACGGTAAGTGTCTAGAGTTAAGTCTATGGTTACGGTTAGGGATATATTTAGGGTTATGTTTACGGTTAGGTCCAGAGTAAGGATTAGATTTAGGGTAAGGGTCAAATTTAGAGCTAGATGTATTATTAAGGTCAGGGTATGGCTTATGGTTCAGTTTAGGTTAAGGTTTAGGTTTAGGGCTTTAATTAGCATTAGGGTTAGAGTTAGGGTTAGGGTAATCAATAGGCTTTGTGTTATGGTACAGGTTAGTTTTAGTGTAATGGATAGGTTTAGAGATTGTGATAGTGTTAGGGTTAAGCCTAGGATTAGAATTAGGGTTAGGATTATATTTAGGGTAATGAATAGGATTAGAGCTAGTGTTAGGGCTAGGTTTATGGTTAGGATTAGTGCTAGGGTTAAGGTAATGTATAGAATTAGAGCTATGGTTAGGGCTATGGTTAAGGGTAGGATTAAGGCTGGGGTTAGATTAGGGTTTGGGATAGGGCTAGGACTATGTTTAGGGTAAAAGTTAGGCTTTGAGCTAGGGTTAGGTCTAATGGGAGGGTTAGGGTTAGGGTTAGGGTTAGGGCTTGGGTTAATTTAGAGTTACACTTAGGGCTAGTTTTAGGCCTAGAATTAGGGTTGGGTTTTGTGTTATTTTAGGCCTAGGGTTAGGGCCATGGGTAGTTAAGATCTAGGGTTATGATTAGGGCTAGATTTAGTGTTAGGGTTATGGCTAGGTGTAGTGTTAGGATTAGGTTTTGAGTTAGGGTGAGCTTTGGAGCTAGGTTTATGTTAGAGTCATGGTCACTATTCAAGTTAGAGTGAGTGTTGGGGTTAGTGCCAGAATTAGGACTAGGGTTAGGTCTAGAAATAGGGTTAGTGTTTGGGTTATGTTAAGGGTGATTGTTAGGGCTAGAGCAAGGTTGTTGTTCAGGTCTAGGGCTAGAGTTATGGCTAGATTTAGGATTAGCTTTAGGGTTAGGACTAGTGTTGGGTTTAGATTTCGGTATAGGATTACCAGTAGGGCTAATGTTAGGGTTCGGGTTCGGGTTAGGGTCAGGTTTAGACCTACGGTTAGTGTTAGTGTCAGTATAAGTTTCAGGGCTAGGATTAGGGTTTGTGTTATGGTTAGAGCTAGAATGAGGTCTAGGGTTAGGACTAGTAATAGGTTTAGGGTTTGGGTTAGGCTATGGATTAAGGTTAGGACTAGGGTTAGCGCTAGGTTTAGGGATTGGTAACAAATAGGATAAGAGCTAGAGTTAGGGAAGTGTTAAGGACTGGCTTATGGCTGGGTTTATTGTTAGGGTTAAATTAGGGTTAGTGCTCGGATTAAGGCCAGGTTTTGGTTTAGGTTAGGGCTAGTGTTAGGGCTATAGCTAATGTGCAAACTAGGGTTATGTTTAGGGCCAGTTTTTGAGTTAGTGTTATGGCTAGGTCAATTGTTAGGATTAGGGTTAGTGTTAGTGTGATGTTTAGAGCTAAAGTTACTGTTAGGGTCAGGATCAGTGTTCTGGTTAGACTTAGCTTTAGGGTTAAAGCCAGAATTATCACTAGGGTTAGGTCTAGGGCTAAGGTTGGTGTTTGGGTTAGGTTAAGGTTTATTATTAGAGCTAGGGCAAACCCTAACCCTAACACTAAGCTAACCCTAATTTTAAGAAAAACCCTAACCCTAACATAGTCCCTAACACAAACCCTAACCCTAAACATACCACTAACCCTAACCCTAAACTAAAACCTAACTTTAATCCTAACACTAAACTTAACGGTAACCCTAACCCTAAAACTAACTCAAACACCAACCTTAACCCTAACAGTAAGCCTAATCCTATCACAAACCCTATCACAAACCCTAACCCTAACACTAACCCTAACCGTAACCCTAACTTTAACCCTAACACTAACCATAATCCTAAACCTAATCCTCAACCTAACACTAAACCTAACCCTAACACTAACCCTAACCCTATCCCTATCATAACATTAGCATTAACCCTAACCCTAATCCAAACTGTAACCCTAACCCTAACCCAAACCCTAAAACTAAACCTATACTTCAACCTAAACCTAACCCTAACCCTAAACCTTACCTAACTCTAACCCTAAACCAAGCACTAACCCTATCCCTAAACCTATCCCTAACACTAACCCTAACCCTAACGCTAACCCTAAAACTTACCCTACACGTAACCTTGACCCTTACAGTAATGCTAACCCTAACACTAATTTTAATCCTAACCCTAACACTAACCCTAACCCTACACCTGTTCTAAACATTAACCCTAACACAAACCAAAACCCTAAACCTAACACAACCCTAAACCTATCCCTTAACTAACCCTTACACTAACACTAACACTAACCATAAAACTAAAGCTAAAACCAAACCTAACCCAAACACTAATAGTAACCCTAAATCTAACCATAACCATAACACTAATTGTACCTCTAACCATAACCCTAAAACTAACCATAAACCTATCCCTAACTCTAACACTATACCTAAACCTAACTGTAACACTAACACTAACCCTAACCGTTACCCTAACAAGAAACCTATACTGATCCGTATCCCTAACCCTCACACTAACCTAACCCTAACCATAAACCTACACTAACCCTAACCCTAAAACTAACCAAAAACCTAAACCTAAACATAACTTTATCACTAACTTTTATCCTAACACTATCACTATCCCTATCCCTAACCCTGTCCCTAAACCTAACTCTAATCCTAAACCTAACCTTAACACTAATACTAAACCTAAACATAACCCTAAATCTAACACTAAAATGAACCCTAACCCTAACCTTAACACTAACCCTAACATGAACCCTAATCCTTAACCTAACCCTAAGCATAACTCTAAACCTAATCTTAACCCTAACACAAACCCTAACCAAAACCATAACTCTAACCCTAAATTTACCCTAATCCTAAATCTTACCTAACCCTATCCCTAACCCTAACTCTATCCCTAATAAAACCCTAATTCTATCACTAAATCTAAGCCTAACCATAACCCTAAACCTAATACTAATGCTTATCCCAACTCTAACCCTATCCCAAACACTAACATTAACCCTAAATCTAACCCTAAATGAAACACTAACTCTAACCGTAACACTAACCCAAATGCTAAAACTAACACTAAGCTAACCCTAATCTTAACAGAATCCCTAACCCTAACACTGTCCCTAACCCCAACCATAACCCTAACCCTAACAAGTAACCCAAATTCTAAACCTAAACATAACACTAAAACTAAACCTAAGCCTAACCAGAAACTTAACCATAACCCTATACCTTACAATAACCCTAACACTAACCCTAACACTATCAATATCAACAACCCTAAACCTAAGGGTTTAGTGTTACCCTAACTGTAACACTAAACCTAAACCTCACCATAACCCTAACACTAATCCTAACCATAAACCTATGACTAACCTTAACACTATCCCTAACCCAAACCCTAACACTAACCCTAAACCTAAACCTAAACCTAAACCTAACCCTAAACATTACCTTAATACCCTAACACCAAACTTAAACCTAACCAAAACTCTAACCCTAACCCTAACCCTTACACTAACCCTAACCCTAAATTAACCATAGCACTAACCCTAACACTAAACCCAAACCTAACCCGAATGCTAATAATAACCCTCAGCTCAATCTATCCCTAACGCTAACACTAACACTAAGACTAAACCTAACACTAACCCTAACCCAAACACTAATCCTAACCCTAACCCTAACCCTAATCATAAACGCAACACTAACCCTAAGCCTTACCATAAACCTAAAACTAAAACTAACACTAACTATAAACATATCCCTAACACGATCCCTAACTCTAACCCTAACCATAAATCTAACTAGAGCCCTAGCCCTAACCATAACATGAACCCTAAACTTAACCACAAACCTAACCCTAACATTAATCCTAAACCTAATCCTAACCCTAACAGTAAACCTAAACCTAAACCTTACCGAAATCTAACCTATATCCTAACCCTAACCGAAACCTTAAACCTATCCCTATTCCTAACCCTAACCCAAACACAAACACTAACCCAAACCATAATCCTAACCCTAACCTAATCTAAGTGCTAACCCTTACCTAAACCTAACCGATATCCTAACACTAACACAAACCTTAACCCTAACCATTCCACTAAGCTCAAACCTCAACCAACCCTAACCCTAACCCTAAAAGTAACCCTAAACGTAGCCTTAACCCTAAAACTAACCCTAACATTAACACTAACACTAACTCTAAACCTAACATAATCCCTAACCCAAACCATAACCCTTATCCTAATCTAACCATGACCCTCACCCTTAACTAACTCTAACCACTAACCAAACCCAAACACTAACTTTAACACTAACCAAACCATAGCACTAACCCTAACCTTAAAACTAAACCTAACACTAACCCTAACAATAACCCTAAACCTAACCCTAACACTAATCTTAATGCTAACCTTAAACCTATACCCTAAACCTAACAAGAACCCTAACTCTAACACTAAACCTAACAATAACCCTAAACCTATCCATAAACCTAACCTTAAATCTAACCTGAAGAATAACTGTAACCCTAACCCAAACCATAATCCAATCCATAACCCTAACCCTAACCTAATCCTAATGCTAACCCTTACCTAATACTAACCTTAATTCTAACCAGAACACTAACCTTAACCCTAACATGCACCTTCACCCTAACTATACTACTAAGTCTAAGTGGCATAGTTACCCAAATTCTAACTCTAACCCTAATACTAACCCTAAACCTAACCCTAACCTTAACACTAATACTAACACTAACCCTAAACCTAACCCTAACCCGAATGCTAATACTAAATCTAAATCTCACCATAACCCTAACCATACTCCTAACCCTAAACCTAAACATAACATTTACCCTAACCCAATCACTAATCCTAACCCTAACCCTAACACTAACCTCAACAGGAACCCTAACCCTCACCCTAAACCTAAACCTAACACTACCCCTAAACCTAAACCTAAGAGGAATCCTAACCCTAAACCAAATCATAACCCTAACACAAACCCTAAACCTAACACTAACCCTAACCCTAACCCTACACCTAACACTTACCCTAACCCTACTCCTAACCCTAACACCAAATGTAACCCTAAACCTAATCCTAACACTAACTCTAACCTTAAAACTAACCCTAACCCTAACCCTAAACCGAAGAAAAACCCTAACTGAACTCATAACCCTGACCCTTATCTAAACCTAACCCTCACCCTAACCTAACCCTACACCTAACCCTAACCTAAATACTAACCCTAATGATAATGCGAACCCTAACACTAACCCTCACACTAATCCTAACACTAAACTTATCACTAACAGTAACACTAATCCCAACCCTAACCTAAGCCTAACACTATCCATAACCCTAACCCTAACACTCTAACACAAATACTAAAACTAATCCTAACCCTAAACCTAAAACTAACCCTAACACGAACCCTAAAACTAACCCTAACAATTACCCTAACCCTAAAACTAAAACATACATTAACCCTAAACTTAACCATAACACAAACTTTAAACCTAACCCTAACATAAACCCTAAGCATAAGTCTAACCAAAACCCTAACACTAACCATAACCATAACACTATCTGTAAACCTAACACAAAACCTAACCTTAACCTTAACACTAACCCTAACACTAACCCTAACTGTAACCCTAACCATAACCCTCACCATAACATAAACCCTAAACCTAACCCTAACACTAACCCTAACGCTAACACTAACTCTAAAACTTACCCTACCTCTAACCCTGACCCTAACCCTAATGTTAACCATAACACTAATTCTAAACCTAACCCTAAAGCAAACCCTAACACTAACCCTAAACATAACCCTAACCCTACACTTAACCTAACCCTAACCCTAACACTAACACTAACACAAACCCTAAACCAAACCATATCCCTAAATCTAATACAACCCTAACCCTATCCCTTACCTAACCCTAACTCTAACACTGACACTAATCATAAAACTGTAGCTAAAGCTAACCCGAACCCTAACACTAAACCTAACCCTAACTCTAATCTTAACAATAACACTAATCGTAAATCTAACCCTAACCCTAAAAGTAACCTTTAACATATCCCAACTCTAACACTATACCTAAACCTTACTGTAACCCTAATATTAACCCTACCTTTAACATGAAACCTAACCCTAAAATTAACCTTAACCCTAACCCTATCATGAACACTAACCCTAACCCTATTACTAACACTAATCCAAACCCAAACACTAACACTAACCCTAACCCTAACCCTAACCCTAAAACTAACCCTAACCGTAACCCTAACAAGAAACCTATACTGAACACTAACCCTAACCCTATCAATACCTAACCCTAACCATAAAGTACACTAATGCTAAACCTAAAACTAACCAAAAACCTAAACCTAAACATAACTTTGAAACTAACACTAATTCTAACCCTAACACTAACCCTCTCCCTATCCCTAACCCCAAACCAAAACTTAGCACTAATACTAACCCTAACCCTAGCCCTAACACTAACCCTAAACCTAATCCTAACCCTAACACTAAACTGAACCCAAACACTAACCCTAACACTAATTCTAACATGAACCCTAACCCTAAACCTAACCCTAACCCTAAGCTTAACTCTAACCCTAATCCTAATCCTATCACAAACCAAAACCATTTCCCTAACACTAAACTAACCCAAACCCTAACCCTTACCTAACACTAACCGTAACCCTATCACTAACTCTAATCAAAACCCTAACTATCTCACTAACCCAGACCTAATCCTAACCCCACACCTAAGACTAACACTAATCCTAAACCTAACCCTAACAGTAAGCTAACTCTAATCCTAACCTGAAATTAACCCTAACAATAACTCTAATCCTAACCCTAAAACTAAACAGAACACTAACCCTAACCCTTACCATAACACGAACCCTAACCCTAACCCTAACTCTAAATTAACACTAACCCAAACTTAGCCCTCACCCTAACCTAAACCCTAACCCTAATGCTAACTCGAAACCTAACACTAACCTTAACCATAACCATAATCATAAACCTATCCATAAACCTACAACAAAACCTAAACATAACCCTAACACTAATCCTAACCCTAACCCTAACCGCATCCCTAACCCTAACCCTACATCTAACATTAACCCTAACCCTAACCCTATTACTAACCCTAAACCTAACCCTAACTGTAAACTAAATTCAACTCTAACCCTAACCTCAACACTAACCCAAAACCTAATCCTAACCCTAACCCTAACACTAACCCAAACTGTAACCCCAGCATGAAACCTCTACCGAACCCTAACCCTAACCTTATCACTAATCTAATCCTATTTCAAAATGTACACTAACCCTAACCCTAAAACTAACCAAAACCCTAAACCTAACCATAACCCTAACACTAACACTATTACTAACCCTAACACTAACCGTGTCCAAATCCCTAACCCTAACCATAATCCTAACACTAACCCTAGCCCTAACACTACACTAACCCTAAACCTAATACTAAACCAAGCCCTAAACCTATCCCTAACCATAAGTGTAACTATAACCCTAACCCTAACCCTAACACAAACCCTAATCAAAACCATAACCCTAATTCCAAACTAACCCTAAACCTAAACCTAACCCTTACCTAACCTTAACTCTAAATGTAACACTAACTGTTATCAAAACCCTAACTCTATAACTAACTCCAAAACTTACCCTAAACCTATACCTAACACTAATGCTAATCCTAACCCTAACACTAATACTAACAGTAACCCTAACTCTAACCCTAAATGAAACATGAACCCGAACCCTAACACTAAGCATAACACTCACCCAAATGCTAACTCAAACACTAAGCTAACCCTAACACCAACACTAATCTTAAAACTAAACCTAACCATAACCCTAACCCTAACAATAACTTTAAACAAAATCCTAACCCTAACCATAACATTTACCTTAACCCTAAACCTAACCCTAACAAGAATCTTAACTCTAACCCTAACCCTAAACCTAACACTAACCTTAACACTAAACATAATGTTAACCCATAACTATACCCTAAAGCTAACAATAACCCTAACTCTATCCCTAACCCTAACACTAATCCCAACCCTAACCATAACCCTAAACTTAAATCTAACCTTAACCCAAACCCTAAACCTAACACAAACCATAACCCAATCCATAACCCTAAACCTAACCTAACCCTAATGGAAAACCTTACCTAACACTAATCCTAATTCTAATCAGAACACTAATCCTAACACTAACCCTAAGCCTAACATTGACACTAACCCTAACCGTAACACTAATC
Organism: Marmota monax; assembly: GCF_021218885.2. Lineage (NCBI taxonomy): Eukaryota > Metazoa > Chordata > Mammalia > Rodentia > Sciuridae > Marmota > Marmota monax. Next base: position 33,665 of record NW_026695108.1, on the reverse strand, counting down.
CTAACTCTAATACTAACCCTAAACATAACCCTAACCTTAACACTAACCCTAACCCTAACCCTAACCCTAACCTTTATCCAAATGCTAATATTAAATCTAAACCTCAGAATTACCCTAACCCTAAATTTCACACTAACCCTAAACCTCACACTAACCCTAATCCTAACACTAACACTAACCCAAACACTAATCCTAACCCTAACCCTAACACTAACCATAACACTAACCCTAATTCTAATCTTAACCCTAACCCAAACCTAACCCTAATCCTAAACCTAACACTACCATAAACCTAACCCTAACCCTAACACTTACCCTAACATTAACCCTAAACCTAACCCTAACCCTAACCCTTACGCTAACCCTAACAATAACCTTAAACCTATCTCTAAACCTAATACTAACCCTAACCCTAACACAAAACCTAACTCTAACAGAAACCATAACCTGAAAACTAACACTAATCCTAATACTAACCTTAAACCTACACCAAACTATAAAATGAACCATAACCATAACAGTAACCCTAACCCTAACACTAACCCTAACCCTAACAATAATCCTAAACCTAACCCAATCCCTCATACTAACACTAATTTAATCCTAACCCTAACTCTAACACTAAACATAAACCTAACCATAACACTAAACCTAACATTAACCCAAACACTAACCAAACACAATAGCTAACCCTAATCCTAAAACTAATCCTAATCCTAAACCTAACTCTAACCATAACACTAATCCTTACCCTAACCCTAAAACCTAACCCTATAACTAACCCTAAACCTAACCCTACACCTACCACTAACCCTAACCCTAAAGCTAACCCTAATCCGAACTGTTACCCAAACACTAACCCTAAAACTAACACTAACACAAACCCTAACCCTAAACCTAACAGTAATCCTAACCCTAAACCTAACACTACCTCAGACCCCAACACTAATCCTAATTCTTACCATAACCATAACCCTAAACCTAATCCTAACCGTAACTGTAAACTTAACCCTAACACAATTCCTAACCCTAACCCAAACACTAACTCTAACACTAACAATAACACTAACTGTAACTATAAAACTAAACTGAACCCTAACCAGAAACCTAACCCTAACCCTAACCCTAACACTAAACCTAAACCTAACCCAAACCATAAAACTAACCCTAACTCTAAACCTAAGCCTAACACTAACCCTAACCCTAAACCTATCACTAACCTTAACACTATCCCTAACCCCAACATATCCCTATGGCTAACAGTAAACCTAACCCTAAACCTATGGCTAACCATAACACAAACCCTAAATCTACCAATAACTCTAACCCTAACCAAAACCCTTACTCTATCCCTAAACCTAACCATACCCCTAACCCTAACATGAACCCAAATCCTCACCCTAACCCTAACACTATCACTAACAATAACCCAAACCCTAACCCTAACCCTAACCCTAACCCAACCATAACCCTAACCCGAAATCTAACACAAACCCTAACTCAAACATAACTCTAACCTTAACCTAATCCTAACGCCTTACCTAACCCTAACCCTAATCGTAAACCTAACACTTACCATAACACTAGTTCTAACCCTAACCCTAACACAAACCCTATCTCTAACCATATCACTAACCCTAACCCTCACCCAAACCCTAACCCTAACCCTAACACTAACACTAAACTATCCCTAAACCTAACACATACACAAACACTAATACTAAATCTAACCATAACCCTAAATCAAACCATAACCCTGACCCTAACCTAACAATTACCCTAACCCTTACCTAACCCTAAAACTAACCCTAACTCAAACACTAACACTAAACCTAAACCTAACCCTCACACTAACCCTATCCCTAGACCTAACCCTAAACCTAACACTAACTGTAACCATAACCCTAACCCTAACCTTAAGAGTCACCCTAACCCTGGACCTAATGCTAAACCTAACACAAATTCTAACCCAAACCCTAACCCTGTCCCTAACACTAAACGTAACACAAACTCTAACCCTAATCATAACCCTAACACTAACCCTAAAGCTAAACCTAAACGTCACTCTAACCATAACCATAACCCTAAACTTAACAGTTACCCTAAACCTAACTCTAACCCTAACCCTAAATTTAACTCTAACCCTAACTCTAAACCTAACCAGAAACCTAACTTTAAGCCTAATAGTAACACTAACCCTAACCCTAACACTAACCCTAACACTAACACTAACCCTAAACCTAAACCTAGCACTAACCCTAACCCAAGTATGAAACCTAACCCTAACATAACCCTAAACTGAACCCTAACTGTAATACTAACGCTAACCCTAACCCTAACAATAATTCTAACACTTACCCTATACCTTACCCTAAAGCAACACTAACCCTAACCCTAACACTAACCTTAAACCTACATCTAACACTATCCCTAAATGTAATCCAAAACCTAACCAAATCTCTAAACCTAAACCTAAACCTACCCGTAAAACTAATCCTAACCCTAACCCTAACCCTAAACCTAACACTATCCCTAAACCTAACCCTAACACTAACACTAACCCTAAACCTTACCCTAAACCTAACCCTACCCAAACACTAACCATAACACTAATCATAAACCTAAGTCTACCCCTAACCCAAACACTAATTTTAACCCTAAGTTTAACCTTAACTTTAACACTGACACTAACCCTACACCTAACCCTAAACCTAACATTAACACTAACTATAACCCTAACCCTAACAAGAACCCTAACTCTAACCCTAACCCTTAAACAAACCCTAAACCTAACCCTAAACCTAATACTAAACCTAACCCTAACACTAACCCTAACCCTAACACTAACACTAATCCTAACAATAAACCCAACAATAACTCTAACCCTAACTCTAACCCTAACACTAACGGTTACCCCAAACCTAACCTAACCCTAACCTTAACAGAGATCCACCCAAACCATGACCGTAACCTTAACCTAACCCCAACCCTAAGCCTTAACCTAAACCTAACACTAAAACTAACCTTACCCACAACCCAAACCCTATTACTAACCCTAACCCTAACACTAACCCTAACCCTAATTCTAAACCTACCTCTATCACTAACCCTAACCCTAATCCTAACAGTAAACCTAACACTAATCCTAACCCTAATCCTAACCATTACACTAACAGTAACCCTACCCCTAACACTAACACAAACCCTAACCCTAACTCTAACACTAAGCCTAAACCTAACACTAATCCAGAACCAAACCCTAACCCTAATCTTTTCCATAAACCTAACCCTAACCCTAACAGCTACCCAAAGCCTAACCCTAACGTAAATACTAACTCTAACTCTAACCTTTACTTAACCCTAAACTAAACCTAAACCTAACCCTAAACCTAACACAAAACCTTAACCTAACCCTAAAACTAACACGAACCATATCCAGAACCCTAACACTAACACTAACCCTAAGCCTCACCCTAAACCTAAACTTAACCTAACATTAACCCTAACACTAACCATAAACTTAACTGTAGCCTTAAAGAAAACACTAATTTTAAACCAAGGCTTAACCCAAACCATAACACTAACACTTACCCTAACCATATACCTAACCTTCACTCTAAAACTAACCCTAACTGTAACCCAAACCTAACCCTATCACTAACCCTAAACCTAACCCTACACCTTATAGTAACACTAAGCCTAAACCTAATCCTAATCCTACCTGTTACCCTAAAACTAAACCTCCCACTTACCCTAACACAAACCCTAACCCTAACACAAACCATAACCTTAACACTAACATTAACCCTAACACTAACCTTAAACCTACACTTAACTCTAAAATTAACCCTAACCCTAACACTAAACCTAAACCTTACCCTAACCATAACACTTACCTTAACAATATCCCTAACCCTAACTCTAACCCTAACACTAAACCTAACCCTAATGCTAACCCTAACCATAAGACTAACACTAATTCTAACCCTAACACTAAACCTAAACCTATCCCTAACCATAAAAATATTCCTAACCCTGACCCTAATACTAACCCTAAACCTAACACTTACCCTAACCCTAACCCTATCCATAACACTAACACAGACCCCAACACTAACCCTAATCCTAACTGGAACCCTAACCCTTACACTAAACCTAACACAAACACTAACACTAACCATAACCCAAACACTAAATCTAACCCTAACCCTTACTTTAACCCTAACACAAACCGTAACCCTAATGCTAAACCTAACACTTACCCTAACCATACACCTAACCCTACCCATAACCCTAACACTAACAGTAACACTAACCCTAAACCTCAACCTAAACCCTGACCCTACCCTAAACTAAACCTAACACTAACCATAAACCTAAATCTTACCCTAACCCAAACACTAATTTTAAACCTAAGCCTAACCTTATCTGCAAGCCTAACCCTAACCCTAGCCCTAATTCTAAACCTAACCCTAACCAAACACAAACCCTAACCCTTACCCTAACCCTTACCCTAAACTTAACAGAAATCTAACCCTAACCCTAATCTTAACCATAACCCTAAAATTAACACTAACCCTAAACCTAACACTAACCCTAAACCTAATCAAAAACCTTACACTAACCCTTACCCTAACTCTAACACTAAGTTAACACTAACATTAACCCTAACCCTAACTGTAACCTAACTCAAACACTAAACCTAACACTAACCCTAACTCTAACTATAACACCAACCCTAACACTAACCCTAACCCTAACACTAACATGACTCTTAACCCTAACCCTAACTTTAACGCTAACCCTAAACCTATCCCTAACACCAACCCTAACCCTAACCCTACACCTAAACCTAAATCTACATAAACCCTAACCCTAACCCTAACTTTAACCCAAACCCTAACCCTAATCCTAACACTAATCCTAACCCTAAACCTTACCCTAATACTAACTGTAACCCTAACCCTCTCCTTAACCCTAACCTTACCCTCACCTTCAACCTAACTCTAACCCTAATCCTAACCTTTATTATAACTCTAAATATAACCCTAAGTGTAAGATTCACACAAAACCTAACCCAAAACCTAAAACAAACACTAACCTAAACCCTAACCCTAACACAAAATCTAACCATATCATTAACCCTAACCCTAAATTTTACCCTAACCATAACCCTAACCCTACCACTAACCCTAAACCTAATCCTATCAAAAACCTGAATCCTAATGCTAACCCTAAAATTAACCCTAACACAAAAAGTAACCCTAAATTTAAGACTAACCCTAATCCTAACCCTAAACCTAACCCTCATAATATCCCTAAACCTAACCCTAACCCTAAACCTAACTGTAACCCTAACCCTAACCCTAAACCTAACCCTAACCTTAACCCTAACACAAACCCTAAACCTAACATTAACCCTAACCTAACCCTAACCCTAAACCTAATCCTAACACTAATCCTAATACTAAACCTTAACCGAACCCTAACACTTACCATAACCATGCTATAATGGTAACCTAACCCTAACCATAACCGTAACCCTAACACTAAACCTAACTCTTACACTAACCCTAACCCTAACCCTAACACGAACCCTAACCCTAATGCTAACCTAACCATGAACCTAACCCTAACACTAACACTAACACTAACACAAAAGTTAGCCTAACCCTAATTTTAACCCTAAGCCTACCTCTAACACAAACCCTAAACCTACCCCTAACCCTAACACTACCCATAAGCATAACCCTAACTGTAGGTCTAACACTAACCCTAACCCTAACCTTATCCATAACACTAACCCATAATCTAGCCTTAACACTAACCCTAAACCTAACTCTAACACTAACACAAACACTAGTCGTAACCTAACCCTAACCCTAAACATAACTCTAACACAAACCCTAACCTATCCCTAACCCTTAGACTACCCATAACCCTAAGCCTAACCTTAACTCAAACACTAACCCTAACTATAACCCTAACCATAACACTAACCCTAAATCTAACCTTAACACTAACCCTAAACCTAACTCTAACACTAACCCAAACACTAGTCGTCGTGCTAACCCTAACCCTAAACATAACTCAAACCCTAACCCTAACCCTAACTCGAATCATGAACCTAACATAAACTCTAACCATAACCCTAACCCTAACACTAACCATAATTCTAATCCTAACCCTAACACTAACCCTAACTCTAACTCTAACACTAACACTAGACCTAAAATTAACATTAACCCTAACATTGAACCTAACCCTAACCCTAATCCTAAACTAACACTCACCCTAACACTAACATTAATCCTATCACTAACCCTAAACCTAAACCTAAAGTAACCCCAACCCTAACCCTAACTATAACTCTAACACATTCCCTAATCCAAATCATAACCCTAAACATACCATAACACTAACCCTAACTTTTACCTAACACTAACCCTAACACTAACACTAAAACTAACCCAGCCTTAACCCTAACACTAACTCTAACCATAGCATAACCCTAACCATAACAGTAACACTAACACTAACCAATACACTAACCCTAACCCTTACCCTAACCCTAAACCTAACATTAAACCTATCCCTAACCCTAACCGTTACACTAACTATAAATCAATCCCTAACACTAATCTAACACTAATCCTAACCCTAACCCTAACCTTAACCCTAGCTCTAACCCTTACCTCACCTTAAACCTAACCCTAACACTAATCCTAAAACTAACCCTAGCCCTAACACTAACCTTAACCCCACCCCTAACCATAACCCTATCCCTAACCCTAAACCAAATACTAAATCTAACTCTAACCCTAACCCCAACCCTAACCCTAACCCTAACCCTAACCCTAAACCTAACAATAACGCTATCCTAAACCGAACCCTAAACCTAACCCTTACCTAATCCTAAACCTCACCCTAAACCTAACACTAACCCTAACCCTAACACTAACACTAACCTTAACACCAACACTAACCCTATCACTACCCCTAACCCTATGCCTATCCCTAAATCTAACACTAACCCTGTCCCTAACCCTTACTTTAATTCTAACACTAACACTAACCCTAACGCTAACCCTAACACTATACCTAATCTACCCATAACAATAAAACTAACCCTATATCTAACCCTACACCTCACTCTAACCCTCTTTCTAATCATAAATAAAACCCTAATTTTAAGTCTAACCCTAACACAAAACCTAAACCTAACCCTTCCCCTAACACAAAACATAATTCTTACCCTAACACTAACCTTAACACTAACCCTAACCCAAAACATATCCCTAATTCCAAAACTAACCCTAACCAAAACCCTAAACCTAATCCTAACCCCAAAAATAACCTTAACCCTAACCTTAACCCTAACCTAACACTAACCCTAACCACCACCCTAACCCTAACAGTAACACTGAACTTAACCCTATTTCTACCCCTAAACCTAAAAATAACCCTAAACCTACCCTTACCCTAAAACTATCCCTATCCCTAAACCTAACACTAAGGCTAACACTGAACCTACACCCCTAACCTTCACCCTAAACCTTAACTTAACAAAAACCCTAACCCTAACACTAATCCTAACCCCAAGGCTAACACCAAACTTTACCTACAAGTAATCCTAAAACTAACCCTAAACCTAATCCTAAGCCTCACTCTAACCCCAATCCTAACCATAATCCTTACCCTAACCCTATCCCGAAACCTAACACAAACCCTAACCCTATCCCTTACCGTAACACAAACCATATCCCTCACACAACACTAATTGCAACACTAACTCTAACCCTAACACTAACCCTAACTCTAAAACTAACTCTAACCCTCACCCGAACCCTAACACTAACCCTAATCCTAAAACTAAACCTAAACATAACCATAACTCTAAAACAAACCCTAACCCTAACCCTAAATGTAACACTAAACTTAACCCTAAACTTATCCCTAACCCTAAATGTATCCCTAACCCTAACACTCTCCCTAACCCTAACCCTAACACTAACACTGAAGCTAACCATAAAACCTAGCCCTAACCCTATCTCTAACCCTAACCCAAACACTAACACGAACCCTAACCCTAATCCTAACACTAACCCTAAACATAACCATTTCCCTAACCTTAACCCTAAAACTAACCCTAACCATAACCCTAACCCTAAACCTAACCTTATCCCTAACCGTAACACTAACCATAACCCTAATGCCAGCCCTAACACTAAAACTAACCATAAACCTATCCCTAACCTTAACACTAACACTAACCCTAACCCTTATATTAACCCTAAACCTAACCTAACCCTAACCCTAACACTAACCCTAACTCTAAACCTATCACTAACCCTAATCCTTTCACTAACACTAACGCTAAACCTCACCATAAATGTAACCCTAACCCTAACACTTACTCTAACCCTAATGCTAACACTAACCCTCAACCTAACTCTAACACTAACTCAAAAACTAATCCTAACCCTAACCGTAATTCTAACCATAACTCTAACCCTAGGCCTAACCGTAAACATAAAATTAACATCAAAACTAACCCTAACTGTAACTCTAACAGGAACCCTAAACCTAACCCTAACTGTAACCCTAACACTAACCCACACAATAAACCTAAGCCGGACACAAACCCTAACCCTAACGCTAACCCTAACACAAACCCTAACCAAACCATTACCTTAACCCTAACCTACCTTTATCCTGGAAACTTACATAACCCTAACCCTAAATTTAACCCTAACACTAACCCTTAACCTAACCCTAACACTAACCCTAAAACCAACTTTAACCCTATAACTAACCCAAAGCCTAAATCTAACCCTAAACCTAACACTAATCCTTACCCTAACTGTAACCCTACACCTAACCCTAAATCTAACTCTAATCTTAACCGTAACCCTAAAGAAAACCTTAACCCTAAACCTAACACAAACCCTAACCCTAACATAAACCCTAACACTAACCCTAAACCCAACCATGGGTTGCTAACTCTAAAACTAACCCTAACCCTATCCTGAAACCTAACCCTAAACCTAACCCTATCACAAACCATAACCCTAACCCTAACACTAAACTTAACTCTAACCCTAACCCTCATACTAATCCTAACCCTAACCATAACCCTAAACTTAAATGTAACCCTTATCCTACCATAAACCCTAACCATAACAAAAACCTTAACACTAAGCCTAACACTAGCACTAAACCTAAGAATAACCCTAACCCTAACACTAACCCTAACCCAAAGCCTTACCCTAACCCTAACACTAAACCTAACCCTAATGCTAACCCGAACACTAACACCAACCCTAAAAGCTTACCCTAACCCTAACCCTAACATGAACACTAACCCTAACCCTAACCCTAACCCTAACCTTAAACCTAACACTAATCCTAACATTAAACCTAACCCTAACCATAACAAAAACATTAAAACCAAACCTAACCCTAATGCTAACACTAAGCCTAAACCTGACTCTAATTCTAATGCTAACCATAACACTAACCCTATACCTGACCCTAATGCTAACCATAACATTAACCCTAAACATAACCCTAATCCTAAAAATAACCAAAACACCAATTCTAACCCTAAAACCAACCCCAACCATAACACTAACCCTAAATTTTACACTACTCCTAAACCTAACCTTAACCCTAACCCTATCCCTAACACTAAAGATAATCCTAATTGTAACCCTAACACTAACCCTAACACAAAACCTAACCTTTTCCATAACCCTAACCCTAACACTAAAACTAACCCTAAGACAACCAATAACCCTAACTCTAAAACTAGCCATAACCATAACGCTAAACCTAACCCTAATCCTAACTGTAACCCTAACACTAACCCTAACCCTAACCCTAACACTATCACTAACACAAAACCTAACCTAAACTGAAACCTAACCCTGTCCCTAAACCTAACCCTAACCCTAACACTAACACAAACACTAATCCTAACTCTAACAGGTACCCTAACCCTAACACTCACCTAATTGTAATCCTAAACCTAACTTTAACCCTAATCCTAAACCTAACACTAACCCTAAACATAACTATAACCCTAACCCAAACACTAACGCTAACCCTAACCTTAACTCTAACCCTAACATGAACCCAAATCACACCCCTTATCCTAAACCTAATCCTAACAGTAACCCTAACTCTAACCTTAACCCTAACCTTAACCTTAAACCTAACCCTAACACAACCCTAAATCAAACACTAACCCTTACCCTAACCCTAACTCTAACCCTTACCGTAACACTAAACCTAACCGTAACCCTACACTCACACTAACACTAAACCTCACCATAAACCTAACCCTAAACCTAACACTAAATCTAACCCTGACCCTAAAACTAACCCTAAACCTAACTCTAACCCTAACCCAAACACTAATTCAAAACCTAACCCTAACCCTAAATTTACCACTAACCCTAACCCTAACCATAAACCTACACCTTACCCTAACACTAACCATAACCCTAACCCTAATGTGAACCCTAATCATAAACCTAACCGTAACCCTTACACTAATCCACATCCTAACAATAACCCTAACAAAAAACTTAACTTTAACCATAACCCTAACCTAACACAAATCCTAACCCAAACCATAACCCTAACCCTAAACTAACCCTAACCCTAAACTTTACCTAACCCTAACCCTAACACTAACCCTCAAACTAACCATAACACTAACTTTAACCCTAAACCTTTAACCCTAACCCCAACCATAACTCTATAACTAAAACTAACCATATCCCTAAGCTTAACCTAACACTAACCCTAAACCTAATCCTAACTCTTAACACTAACATTAACCATAACCCTAATCCTAACCCTAACACTAACCTGAACCCTAACCCTAACCCTAACCCTAACGCTTATGCTAACCCAAACCCTAACCGAAAAACAAACCCTAAGCCAAACCTTAATACTAACTCTAAACCTAACCCTAACTTTAACTCTAAAACTCAACCTAACTCTAACCTGAACACTAACCCGAACCCTAACCCTATCACAAACACTAACCAAAAAACTAACACTAACCCTAACACTAATCCTAACCCTAACACTAACCCTAACCCTAACTGTAAACCTAAACTTAATTGTAACCCTAACCGTAACCCAAATTTTAACCCTAACACAAACCCTAACACTAGCCCTTACACTACCCATAACCCAAAATGTAATCCTAATCGTAAGTGTAACCCTAACTGTAACACAAACTTTAACCCTAACACAAACCTTAACAATAACCCTAGTACTAACCCTAACCCTATACCTAACCCTAACACTAATCTAACCCTCACCTTAACCCTAACAATAACTCTAACCCTAACCCTAACATTAACACTAACACCCTAGCCCTAAACCTTACCCTAACCTAACCCTAATCTGAACACTAACCCAAATCCTAACACTAACGCTAACCCTAACCCTATTTCTAATCCTAATGGTAACCCTAACCATAACCCTAACCCAAACCCTAACCTAACCCTAAACTTAACCCTTTTCCTATCCCTAACCATAAGCCTAACACTAACCCTAACACTGACCCTAACCGTAATCCTAACACTCACATAATCCTAACCCTAAACCAAAGACTAATCCTCTCCCTAACCCTAATACTAATTCTTACCCTAACTATAACCCAAACCCAAACACTAATGTTAAGCTAACCCTAATCTTAACACTAACCCTAACCTTAACCCTACCTATAACCCTATCCCTTACCCTAAGCGAAATCCTCACCCTAATGCTACCCTATTTCTAACTATAATTCTTAGCCTACCCTAAAACCTAACTCTATTACTAGTCCTAAACCTAGCCCTCATTCTAGCTCTAACCTTAAACCTACCCTGACCCTTTTTCTGACCCTAACACTACACCTAGATCTAATACTGACCCTAACCCTAAAACGAAACCTAACACTACCTCTACCAGTAATCCTTTACCAAAACCTAACAGTAACACTAGCACTAGACCAAACCTCATCCTAAATAGAGTCATAAATCTAGCCCTAGCCCTAAACAAATAGCTAGCACTAGCCCTAACAATAACCCTTAACCTATCATAAAGACTAAACCTATCACTAGACCAAATGCTAGTCCTAATTGTGGCCCTAAACCTAAAACTAAACCTAACCCCACAATGACCCTTAATCTAATAGAAACCCTAGATCTAAACCTTATCCTAAACCAAAACCTAACCCTAACACTAGACTTATCCATAATCCTGACCCAAAAACTAGTCAAAACCATATTACATTATCCATAGCCCTAACGCTAGCCATAAACATCACACAAAACCTAGCCCTTATCCTAGCCCTAAACCTAGCCCTAATCATAACCCTAACCGTAACCTTAGACCTAACCCTTATGCTAACCCTTGCCCTAAACCTAACCCTAGCTCAAACTCTAATCCTTAGCCTAAATATAACCCTAACCTTAAACCTAACATAGCCTTGACTCAAAACCTAACACTTGCCCTAGCCCTATCCCAAGCTTAAATGCCTACACTAACCCTAACCCTAACCCTAACATTAACCCTAGGCCTAACCCTAACCCTAAACCTAATCCTAAACTCTAGCCCTAACATTAGCTCTAACCCTATCCATTACCCTAAAGAAAAGCCTAACCCAAATGCTAACTCTATGCCTAACAATAACCCTATTGTTAACACTAACCCTATCCATTACTCTAAACCTAACCGGAAACATAAACCTAATTCTATCTACTACCCTAACCCTAACACGAACCCACTGCTAATTCAACCATTAACCCTAAATCTTAACCTAAACCAAACCCTACCCAGACCCTGACTCTAATAATTCACCTAGCTCTATTCTTGACACTTACCCTACAGCTTATCCTTTCAATAGACATAGCCATAACCTAACACTAAAACTAATACTAACCATAAACTGAGAAGTGACATTATCCCTAGCTTTAATCCTAGATGTAGCCCTAACACAAACCCTCAGCCTAGCCCTAAACTTAGTCTTTATCCTAACCCAAACCTTAACCTTAGTCCCAACCCTAACTCTAACCCTCGCCATAGCCCTAAACCTAGCTATAACCCTATCCTTTCCCCTAAACCAAATCCTAATCCTAACACTAACACTAATCCTAACCCTAAGCCAAACCCTAACACCAACCCTAGCACTAAACAGAGCTCTAATTTAGCCCTAACCCTAAACCTACCCTTAACCTTAGACCAAAGACTAACTCGAACTCTCAACCTAGCCCTATATCTAGTTCTAACCCTATCTGTTACCATAACCCTAACACTAGCCCTAAACGTAGCCCTAAGCCTAGCTATAGCCCTAAACCTAGATCTAACCATAACAATAAATCTAAGTCTAAACTTCACCCTACCATTAGCCCTAAGACTATCACTAATCATAGAACTAGCCCTAACACTAGGCCTACTTCTAAAACAAAACTGAGCCATAGCCCTATCCCTAACCCTACCTAACCTTAACCCTAGACCTGACATTAGCCCTATCCCTAGCCCTAATGCTAGTTCTAGGCCCAGCCTTAATCCTTACCCTGATCTGAACCCCAGCCCTATCCCTAATTTTATCCCTTGTCCTAGCACTAAACATAGCTGTAACATACCTTACCATAACACTAGCGCTAAACTTAACCCTAGCCCTAAACCTAACACTAACCCTGGCACTGATCCTAGCCCTAATTTAGTCCAAACACTAAAACTAACCCTATCATTATTTCTAAGACTAACTCTAACTCTTGCCGTAGCCCTATCCCTAGTTCTAAACCTATCCCTTAACATAACCCAAAACCTAGCCCTATCCCTAGCCCCCAAACTTATCCCTAACCTTTGCCCTACCCCTAAACCTGGATCAAACCCTAACCTTAAGCTTAAATCTCAGCCTAACACTAGCACTAACAGCAATGCTGAATGGAAAATTAAATCTGAACCTAACCTAGTCCTAAAAAAAAACCTAAGCCATAAACCTAACCTTAACCCTTAACCTAAACCAAACACTAACACTATACCTAGCCCTAATCCTTGCCATAATTTGAGTGCTAAACATAACCCTAAAGTAACCCTGAGCCTGACTTGGATCCTAACAATAAACCTAGCTCTAAACATTGCCTTAATGCTAAACAAAGAAGTAACCCTAATCAGAAACCAAGTTCTTTCATTAGCCATAGCCCTAATGCTAACACATATCCTAGCACTAATCCGAGCCCTATCCCTAGGATTAAATCTAAGATTAACCCTAACCCTAACCTATCCCTAACCCTATCACTAATTTTGAACCTACCATTAATCCTATCCCTTTCTCTAAGCCAAACCATCACCCTAATGCTACCTTAAACCTAACACTAATCCTTAGCCTATCCCAAACCCTAACTCTATTACTAGTCTTAATCTTAGGCCTCATTCTAGCTCTAGCCCTAACCCAAACCCTGACTCTTATTCTGACCCTAACACTAACCCTAGATCTAAACCTGACACTAACCCTGAACCGGACCCTAACTCTACCCCTAGGGTAAACCTATACTTAAACCTAAAAGTAACTCTAGCACTAGACCAAACCTAATCCTAAATAGAGTCATAAATCTAGCCCTAGCCCTAAACAAAATCCTTGAACTAGCCCTAAACATAACCTATAACCTAACACAAAGACTAACCCTATCCCTAGACCCAATTTTATTCCTAATTCTGGCCCTTACCCTAACCCAAACACTGACACTTACCCTAACACAAACCCTACCTCTAAACCTTATCCTAACCCAAAACCTAACCCTAACACTAGACTTATCCATAACCCTAATCGTAAAACTAGCCATAAACATAACCTGAGCTCTTACATTATCTATAGCCCTAACGCTAGCCATAAACATCACCCAAACCTAGCCCTTATCCTAGCCCAAAACCTAGCCCTAATTGTAACCCTAACCGTAACCCTAACCCTAACCCTCGACCTAGTCCTAAACCTAGCTCAAACTAAACCCTTTCCCTAAACATAACACTGAACCTAACCCTAACTCTGACTCTAACCCTAACCCTTGCCCTAGACCTAACCATAGATAAAACCCTAATAATTACCCTAAGCATAACCCTGACACTTACCCTAGGCCAACCCTAACACAAGCCTAAACTTAACCTTAAGAATAGCCCTAACCTTAGCTCTAACCCTATCCATTATCCTAAAGATAAGCCTAAACCAAATGTTAACCCTAGGCCTAACACTAACCCTATCGCTAACAACAACCATATCCATTACTCTAAACCTAAACAGAATCCTAAAATGAACCCTATCCATTACCCAAATCCTAAACCGAACCCCAAGGCTAATACAAGCCTTATCCCTAAACCTTAACCTAAACCAAACCATACCATGACATTGACCCTAATAAAACACTTAGCTCTAAACGTGACCCTTACACTAAACCTAACACTTACACTAGATCTAGCCATAAACTAACCATAAAACTATCATTTACTTTGAACCTAGACCTGACATTATACCTAGCCCTAATCTTGGACCTAGCCGTAACACATATCCTTATCCTGGCAATAAACCTAGGCTTAATCCTAACCCGAAACATAACCCTAGCCCTAAATCAAATTCTAACCAGAACCCTAGCTCTAAACCTAGTTATAACCCCATACCTTCCCTTAAATCTAACCCTAAACCTAACACTACCACTAACCTTATCCCTATCCCTAGCCTAGGCTTAACCCTAACTTTAACCCTAGCGCTAATCCTAGCTCTAATTTAGCCGTAACCCTAAACCTACCCCTAACCCTAGCCCAAAAAATAACTCTAATCGCACCCTAGTCCTATTTCTTCTTCTAACCCTATTCATTACCGTAACCCTAACACTAGCCCTTACCTTAATCCTAATGCAGGCCCAGGCCGTAAACCTAGATCTAACCATAACAATAAATCAAAGCCTAATTCTCCTTCTACCAATAGCCCTAACACTATTTCTAATCCTAAAACTAGCCCTAACCCTAGCCCTAGCTCTAAAACAAAATGTGCCATAGCCCTAACCCTAACCCTAGCCTAATGGTAATGCTAGTCCTGACATTAGCCCTTTCCCTAATTCTTACCCTAACCCTAACACAAAACTAACCCTACATCTACCCTTAATCCTAGCCCTAATTCGAGTCCTATCACTATCCCTGAGCAGTAATACTGATCCTGACTCTGACCCTAACACTAACCCGATCTCTAATCATCTCCCTAAACCTAAACCTAATCTGAACACTAGACCTTGATCTGGACCTAATGCTATCTCTAAAACTAACCTTAATCTTAACTCTAGTTCTTACAATAGTCCTACCTTATCCCTAACCTAAACTAAAACCTAACCCTAATCTGATCCCTAAACCTAGCTATAACCCTATACCTAACCCTAACCCTAGCCCTAACACTTAACCTAAACCTAACCCAAAAACTAAACCTTGACCTAACCTGAACCATGGCCCTAATCCTAACCAGAACCCTAGCTCTAACCCTAGCTCTAATCATTACCCTAACCATAACCCAAAAAGAATTCTAACCATAGGCCTAATACTAACAATACCCCTAACCTAAACATAACCCTACACCTAACTGTAGCTCTAATCCTGTCCATTACCCTAACCATAACCCTATCTGAATTCTATCCTTAGGCCTAACATGAACACTATCCCTAACACTAAGGCTGTCCATAACCCTAAACATAAACTGAAACCTAAACCTAACCATATCCATTAACCTAACCCTAACACTAACCCTAATGCTAATTTGAACCCTGAACCTAAACCTTAACCTAACACATACCCTAACCCTGATTCCGACCCTAATAATACCCTAGCTGCAAAGCTGACCCAACCTAACCCTTACAACAGATCTGGCTATAAACCTAACCCTAAAACAATCCCTAACAATAACCCTAGACTTGACATTTGCCCTAGCCATAATCCTAGCCCTAACACTAACACAAATCCTAGCCCTAATCCTAGCACTAAACCTAGCCTTAACACTAACCCTAACACTAACCCTATCCCTAACCCTATCCCTAATCCTAACCTTACCTCTAATACTATCCCTTACCCTAAGCCAAACCCTCACCCTAATGCTACCCTACACCTAACACTAATCCTTAGCCTATCCCAAACCCTAACTCTACTACTAATGCTAACCGTAGGCCTCATTCTAGCTCTAGCCCTAACCTAAACCCTGACCCTTATTCTGACACTAACACTAAACCTAGATCTAAACCTGACACTAACCCTAAACTGGATCCTAATTCTACCCCTACCAGTAAACCTATACTTAAACCTAACAGTAACACTAGCACTAGACCAAACCTAATCCTAAATAGAGTCATAATTGTAGCCCTAGCCCTAAACAAAAACCTTGAACTAGCCCTAACCATAACCTTTAACCTAACAGAAAGACTAACCCTCTCCCTAGACCCAACACTATTCCTAATTCTGGCCCTAACCCTAACCCAAACACTGATGCTTACCCTAACAAAATCCCTAACTATAAACCTTATTCTAATCCAAAACCTAACCCTAATACTAGACTTATCCATAATCCTAACCCTAAAACTAGCCATAACCATAACCAGAGCTCTTACATTACCCATAGCCCTAATGCTAACCATAAACATCACACAAACCTAGTCCTTATGGTAGCCCTAAACCTAGCCCTAATTGTAACCCCAATCATAACCCTAGACCTAACCCTAACCCTAACCCTCGACCTAGTCCTAAATCTAGCTCAAACTCTAACCCTTTCCCTAATCATAACACTAACCCTAACTCTAACCCTAGCTCTGACTATACCCCTAACCCTCGCCCCAGACCTAACCCTACCTCAAACACTAATACTTACCCTAAATCTAACCCTGACACTAACCCTAGGCCTAAACCTATCCCTAGCCATTAACTTAACCTTAACTCTAGCCCTAAACTTAGCTTTAACCCTAGCCATTACCCTAAAGATAAGCCTAAACCAAATGCTCTCTCTAGGCCTAATGCTAACCCTATCGCTAACAAAACCCTGTCATTACTTTGACATTAGCCCTAAAACTAACCCTATCCATTACCCTAATCCTAATCTGAACCCTAATGTTAATACAAGCCTTAACCCTAAACCTTAACCTAAACCAAACCATACCCGGACCCTGACCCTAATAAAACACCCAGCTCTAAACCTGACCCTTACCCTAAACCTAACCCTTAAACTAGACCTAGCCATAACCTAACTATAAAAGTACCCCTTACTTTGAACTTAGACCTGACATTAGCCCTAGCCCTAACACATAACCCTCATCCTGGCACTAAACCTAGCCTTTAATCCTAACCTGAACCCTAACCCTAGCCCTAAATCAAATTCTAACCAGAACCCTAGCTCTAAACCTAGCTATAACCCCACACCTTCCCCTGAATCTAACCCTAACCCTAACACTAACACTAACCATAACCCTAGCCCTATTCCTGGGCCTAACCCTAACTTTAACCTTAGCACTAATCCTAGCCCTAATTTAGCCATAACCCTAAACCTACCCCTAACCCTAGCCCAAAGAATAACTCTAATCGCACCCCAGTCCTATTTCTACTTCTATCCCTATCCGTTACCATAAACCTAACCTTAATCCTAATGCAGGCACTAGCCCTAAACCTAGATCTAATGATAACAATAAATTTAAGCCTAAATCTCCTTCTACCACTAGCCCTAACACTATCTCTAATCCTAAAACTAGCCCTAACCCTAGCCCTAGCTCTAAAACAAAACTGTGCCATAGCCCTAACCCCAACCCTAGCCTAATGGTAACGCTAGACCTGACATTAGCCCTATCCCTAATTTTTACCTTAACCCTAACACAAAACCTAACCCTACACCTAGCCTTAATCCTAGCCCTAATTAGAGTCCTATACCTAACCCTAATCAGTAACACTGATCCTTATTCTGACCCTAACAATAACCCTACCTCTAATCATCTCCATAAGCCTAAACCTAATCTAAACACAAGACCTAGACCTAGACCTAATGCTAACTCTAAAACTAACCTTAATCTTAACTCTAGTTCTTACAATAGCCGTAGTCCTACCTTACCCCTAACCTAACCAAAACCTACCTCTATTCTTTCCCCTAACCCTAACTTTAACCCTGTCCCTAACCCTAACACTAGCCCTAACACTTAACCTAAACCTAACCTAAAAACTAAAACTTGACCTAACCCGAACCATGGCCCTAATCCTAACTATAACCCTAGCCCTAACCCTAGCTCTATCTTATTCATTACCCTAACCATAACCCTAACAGAATTCTAACCTTAGGCCTAATACTAACCATAGCCATAATCCTAGCCCTAACTGTAGCTCTGTTCCTATCCATTACCCTAACCATAACCATAACTGAATTATATCCCTAGGCCTAACCTTAACACTATCACTAACCCTAAGGCTGTACCTTACCTTGAACCTGAAGTGAACCCTAAACGTAACCATATCCATTACCCTAACCCTACCACTAACCCTAATGCTGATTTGAGCCCTAACCCTAAACCTTAACCTAACACATACCCTATCCCTGATTCCAACCCTAATATTACCCTATCTTTGTAGCTGAGCCTAACACTCAACCTAACACTTACAATAGATCTGGCTATAAACCTAACCCTAGAACCATCACTAAACATAACCCTAGACCTGACATTAGCCCTAGCACTAATCCTAGCCCTAACCCTACCACAAACCTAGCCCTAATCCTAGCACTAAGCCTAGCCTTAATCCTAACCATAAACTTAACCCTAGCCTTATCCCTAATTTTATACTTTGACCTAGCCAAAAACATAGCTGTAACATCATACCTTACCCTAACCCTAGCACTAAAGCTAGGCCTAAACCTAACACTAACCCTAGCACTAATTCTAGCCCTAATTTAGCCCTAACCCTAAACGTAACCCTATCTGTAGACCTAAGACTAACTTTAACTCTCTCCCTAGCCCTATCCCTAGTTGTAAACCTATCCCTTACCATAACCAAAACTCTAGCCCTATCCCTACCCCCAACCTCAGCCCTAAATTTTGTCCTAGCTCTAAATGTGAATATAACCCTAACATTAAGCCTAAAGCTCACCCTAACACTAGCCCTGACCCTAATGCTAATTTGAAAACTAGCCCTAACCCTAACCCAGCAGAAAACCAAAACTGAGCCATAAACCTGAACATAACTCTTAACCTAAAACAAACACTAACCCTACACCTAGCCCTAAACCTTGCAATAATTGATTGCTAAACCTAACCCTAGAAGGAACCCTGACCCTGATGTGGATCCTAACACTAACCCTAGCTCTGTACATTGCCCTAACCCTAACCCTAGAACTAGCCCTAATCAGAAACCAAAGTTTTCTTTAGCCATAACCCTGAAGCTAACACAAAACCTAGCGCTAATCCAAGCTCTAATCCTAGGTTTAACCCTAAGACTAACCCTAACCATAACCCTAGCCCTAAAGCTATTCTTAACCCTAATCCTACCTCTAAACCCATCCATTTCCCTAAGCCAAGCCCTCACCCTAATGTTACCTAGTCCTAACCCTAATCCTTAGCCTACCTCAATCCCCAACTCTATTACTAGTCCTAACCCTAGACTTCATTCTAGTTGTAACACTAATCCTAACCCTGACCCTTATTCTGACTCTAACACTAACCCTAGAACAAAAGATCACACTAACCCTAAACTGGACCCTACCCCTACCCCTACCCTTCCCAATAAACCTGAACCTAAACCTAACAGTAACACTAGCACTAGACCAAACCTAATCCTAAATGTAGTCATAAATCTATCCCTAGCCCTAAACAAAAACTTTGCACTAGCCCTAAAAATAAACCTTAACCTAACCCAAAGACTAATCCTATCCCTAGACCCAACACTAGTCCTAATTCTGGCCAAATTCTAACCCTAACCCTAATCCTAACTGATAGCCCTAATGCTAGCCATAAATACCACACAAACCTAGCCTTATCCTAGCCCTTAACCTAGCCCTAATTGTTATCCTAACCGTAACCCTAGCCCTGACTCTAACCCTAAATATCAACCTAGCCCTAACCCTAGCTCATATCCTAACACTTACCCTAAACCTAACCCTGACACTAACCCTAGGCCTAAACCTAACCCTAGCCCTAATCCTAACCTTAACCCTAGCACTAACCTTACCTCTAACCTTATCCATTAACCTAAAGATAAGCCTAACTCAAATGCTAACCATAGGCCTAACGCTAACCCTATCACTAACATTAACCATATCCATTACTCTAAATTTTACTTGAACCCTAAACCTAACCCTATCCATTACCCTACTTCTAACCCTAACCCTAACGCTAATTCAAACCTTAACTCTAAACCTTAAACTAAACCAAACCTACCCGACCCTCACCCTAATTATTTGCCTAGATCTAAACCTGACCCTTACCCTAAACGTAATCCTTACACTAGACCTAGCCATAACCTAACCCTAAAACTATTTCTAACCAAAACCAAAGACCTTACATTAGCCCTATCTTTAATCCTAGCCCTAGCCCTAACACAAACTCTCAAACCTAGCCCTAAAGCTAGCCTTAATCATAACCTGAACCCTAACCTAGCCCTAACCCTAATTCTACTCTCGCCATATCCCTAAACCTAGCTATAACCCCATCCCTTTTCCTAAACCTAACCCTATCTCTAACACTAACACTAACCCTAACCCTAGCCCTAACCCTAACAAAAACCCTAGTGCTAATCCTAGCCCTAATTTAGCCCTAACCTTAAACCCACCCCTAACCCTAGCCCTAAGACTAACTCTAACTCTCCCCCTAGCCCTATTTCTAGTTTTAACCCTACGTGTTATCATAACCATAACACTAGCCCTAACTTTAGCCCTAACCATAGCCCTAGCCTTAAACCTAGATCTAACCATAACAATTAATATAAGATTTAACCTCACCTTACTACTAGCCCTAACACTATCACTAATCCCAAAACTAGCCCTAACCCTAGCCTTAGCTCTAAGACAAAACTGAGCCATAGCCCCAACCCTAAGCCTAACCTAAATGTAACCCTAGACCTGATATTAGCCCTATCCCTAATTCTTACTCTAATACTAACACAAATCCTAACCCTACACCTAGACTTAACCCTTGCCCTAATTCGAGTCCTATCCCTAACCCTGATCAGTAACACTGATCCTGACTCTGACCCTAACACTAACCCTATCTCTAATAATCCCCCTAAATCTAAACCTAATACAAACACTAGACCTAGTCCTAATGCTAACCCTAATACTAGCCCTAATCATAACCCTAGTTCTTACATTAGCTGTAGTCCTACACTAGCCCTAACCTAACCCAAAACCTAGCCCTAATCCAAGCCCTAACTCTAGTTTTAATCGTAGCCCTAACCCTATCTCTAGCCCTAACACTTAACCTAAACCTAACTTTAAAACTAAACCTTGTCCTAACCCGAAACCTAAACCGAACCATATCCCTATTCCTAACCATAACACTAGCCCTCAACATAGATATAATTTTATCCATTACCCTAACCAAAACCCTAAGCAAATTCTAACCCTAGGCCTAACCCTAACCATAGCCATAACCTAACCATAACCCTAGTACTTACTGTAGCTCTAATCCTATCCATTACCTGAACCATATCTTTAATCAAATTCTATCCCTAGACCTAACTCTAACCCTATGCCTTACCCTAACCCTGTCCATTATACTAAACTTAACCTGAACCTGAAACCTAACCATATCCTTTACCCTAACCCTAATGTTAATTTTAGCCCTAACCCTAAACCTTAACCTAACTCATACCCTAACCCTGACTCTTACCCTAATAATACCCCTAGCTGTAAACCTGACCCTAACACTCAACGTAACCCTTACGATAAACCTGGCCATAAACCTAAACCTAAAACTATCCATAACCATAACCCTAGAACTGACATTAGCCCTAGACCTAATCCTAGCCCTAACCCTAACAAAAACCCTACCCCTAATTCTAGCCCTAAGCCTAGCCTTAATCCTATTCCTTACCTTAACCAGATCCCTAACCCTAATTTTATCCCATGGCCTAACTCAAAATGTAGCTGTAACATTATACCTTACCCTAACCCTAATGCTAACCCTAACCCTAGCCCTAACTTTAGGGCAAAACCTAACACTAACCCTAGCCCTAATTTAAACCTAATCCTAAACCTAATTCTATCCCTAGCCCTAAGACTAACTCTAACTCTCACCCTAGCCCTATTCAAAGATCAAAACCTATCCCTTACCATAACGCAAAACCTAGCCCTATCCCTAGCCTCAACCCTAACTCTAACTATCACCCTAGCCATAAACCTGGTTGTAAACTCTAACCTTAAGCCCAAACCTCACCCTAACACTAGCCCTAAACCTAATGCTAATTGGAAATCTAGCCCTAACCCACCCTAGTCCTAAAACAATACCAAGCCATAATGCTAACCCTAACATTTAACCTAAACCAAACACTAACCTTACACCTATCCCTAAACTTAGCCCTATTTTGAGTCCTAAATCTAACCATAGAAATAACCCTGACCCTGAGTCGGACGCTAACAGTACACCTAGCTCTATACATTGCCCTAACCCTAACCATAGAACTAGCCCTAATCAGAAAACTAGTTCGTTCATTAGACATAACCCTAATGCTAACACAAATTCTAGCTCTAAACCGAGCCCTGACTCTAACCCCAACCCTAACCGTACCTCTAATTCATTCCTTAACCCAAGCCAAACCCTCTCCCTAATTCTACTCTAGTCCTAACCTTAATCTTTAGCCTACCCCAAACTGTAACTCTATTACTAGTCCTAAACTTTGCCATCATTCTAGCTTAACCCTAATCCTAAACTTGACCCTTATTCTTACCAAACACTAACCCTAGATCTAAACCTGACTCTAACCCTAAAGCAAACCCTGACACTACCCCTACCGATAAACCTGTACTTAAACCTAACATTAACACTAGGACTACACCAAACCTAATCCTAAATAGAGTCATAAATCTAGCCTTAGCCCTAAACAAAAACCTAGCATTAGCCCTACCAATAACCCTTAACCTAACGTAAAGACTAAACTTATCACTAGACCAAACACTAGTCCTAATTGTGGCCCTAACCATAAAACTAACCCTAACCCAATGATGACCCTTAATCTAATAGAAACCCTAGCTCTAAACCTCATCCTAAACCAAAACCTAACCCTAACACTAGACTTATCCATAACCCTGACTCTAACACTAGCCATAACCATATCCCTAGCTCTTACATTGCCCATAGCCCTAACGTTACCCTAAACATCACACAAAACCTAGCCCTTATACTAGTCCTAAACCTAGCCCTAATCATAACTCTAACCATAACCTTAGACCTAACCCTAATGCTAATGCTCGGCCTAGCCCTTACCCTGACTGAAACTAAAATCCTTAGTCTAAACCTAACCCTAAACCTAAACCTAACCCTAGTTCTGACTCAAACCCTAACCCTTGCTCTAGGCCTAACCCTAGCTCAAATGCCTACACTTACCCTAAACCTAACGCTAACATTAACCCTAGGCCTAACCCTAACCCTAACCCTAAACCTAACCTTAAGCCTAGCCCTAACTACAGCTCTAACCCTATCCAATACCCTTAGATAAGTGTAGCCCAAATGCTATCCCAAGGCCTAAAGATAACCCTATAGCAAACACTAACCCTATCCATTACTCTAAACCTAGCAGGAACCATAAACCCAATTCTATACATTAACCTAACCCTAAACCTAACTCACTGCTAATTCAATCATTAACCCTAAATCTTAACCTAAACCAAATTCTACCCAGACCCTGACACTAATAGTACACCTAGCGCTAAAACTGACCTCTACCCTAAACCTAAACCTTATACTAGACATAGCCATAACCTAACACTAAAACTAATACTAACCATGAACCTAGACCTGACATTAGCCCTAGACCTAATCCTAGCCCTAGCCCTAACACAAACCCTCAGCTTAACCCTAAACCTAGCCTTAATCCTAACCCAAACCCTAACCGTAGTCCAAACCCTAATTCTAAACCTCGCCGTAGCCCTAAAGCTAGCTATAACCCTATCCATTTCCCTAAACCTAATCCTAACCCTAACACTAACAGTAACCGTAACCCTAGGCCTAACCCTTACACTAAACCTAGTGCTAATCCTAGCTCTAATTTAGCCCTAACCCTAAACTTACCCCTAACCCTAGCCCAAAGACTAATTCGAACTCTCACCCTAGCCCTATTTCTAGTTCTAACCTATCCATTACCATAACCCTAACACTAGCCCTAACCTTAGCCTTAACCCTAACCCTAGCCCTAAACCTGGATCTAACCATAACAATAAATATAAGCCTAAACTTTACCCTACCACTAGCCCTACCACTACTACTAATCATAAAAGTAGCCCTAAACCTAGGCCTAGATCTAAAACAAAACTGAGCCATAGCCCTATCCGTAACCCTAGCCTAACCTTAACCCTAGAACTGACCTTAGCCCTATCCCTAGATCTAGCCTAGTTCTAAGCCCAGCCTTAATCCTAAACCTAATTTTAACCCTAGCCCTAACCCTTATTTTATCCCTTGTCCTAGCACAAAACATAGATGTAACATCATACCTTACCCTAACCCTAATGCTACCCCTAACCCTAGCCCTGAACCTAGGCCGAAATCTAACACTAACCCTAACACTATTCCTAGTCCTAATTTAGCCCTAACAGTAAACCTAACACTATCCCTATCCCTAAGACTAACTCTAATTCTCACCCTAGCCCTATCCCTAGTTCTAAACATATCCCTTTCCATAACCCAAAAGCTAGCCCTAACTTTAGCCGCAAACTTAGCCCAAACCTTCGCCCAAGGCTTAAATCTGGATCTAAAACTAAAATTAAGTATAAACCTCACCCTAACACTAGAACTAGCCCTAATGCTAGTTGGAAAGCTAGCCCTAAATCTACCCTAACCCTAAAACAAAACTGAGCCATAACCCTAACCCTTAACCTAAACCAAACCCTAAAGCTACACCTAGTTCTAAACCTAGCCATAATTTGAGTCCTAACCCTAACCATAGAAATAACCCTGACACTAACTCGGCCCCTAACACTAACCCTAGCTATAAATATTGCCATAACACTAACACTAGAAATGACCATAAACAGAAATCTAGTTCTTTCATTAGCCGTAGCCCTAATGATAACATAAATCCTAGCCTGAATCAGAGACCTAACCCTATTTTTTAACTCTAACCCTAACCCTAACCCTAACCCTAGACCTAAACCTAAACCTAACCCTACCTTAAACCCTATCCCTTTCCCTTATCAAACCCTAACACTAATGCTACCATAGTCCTAAAGTTAATCCTTCGCCTACCCCAAACCCTAACTCTATTACTAGTCCTATCCTAGCCCTCATTCTAGCTCTAAACCTAACCCTAACCCTGACCTTTATACTGACCCTAACACTAAACCTAAGTCTAAACCTGACCTTAACACTAAACCAAAACCTAACACTTCCCATACCGGTAAACCTATACTTAAACCTAACAGTAACACCTGCACTAGACAAAACCTAATCCTAAATATAGTAATAAATCTATCTCTAGCCCTAAACAAAAACCTAGCACTAGTCCTAACAATAACCATTAACCTAACTTAAAGACTAACCCTATACCTAGACCCAACACTAGTTGTAATTCTGGCACTCACCCTAAAACTAACCCTATCCTGAAAAATGACACTTAACCCTAAACATACTCTAGCTCTAAATCTTTCCTAACCCAAAACCTAACCCTAACACTAGACATTTCCATAACACTGACCCTAAAACTAGCCATAAACATAATCCTAGCTGTTATATTTCCCATAGCCCTAATGTTAGCCCTAAACCTCACACAAAACCTAGCTCTTATCCTAGCCCTAAACCTAGCCCTAATCATAACCCTAACCATAATCCTAGACCTAAGCCTAATCCTACACTTGCCTAAGCCCTAAACCTAGCTCAAACTCTAACCCTTACCCTAAATATAAACCTCACCCTAACCCTAGCCTTGACTCTAACCCTAATTCTCGCCCAAGACCTAACCCTAGATCAAATTCTAAAACTTACCCTAAAACTAGGCCTGACACTAACCCTAGGCCTAACCCTAATCCTAGCCCTAATCATAACCTTATCCCTAGCCCTAACCTTAGCTCTAACACTATCCATTACCCTAAAGATAAGCCTAACTCATATGCTAACCCTAGGTGTAATGCTAATTCTATCGCTAACAATAACCCTATCCATTACTCTAAATTTAACGTGAACCCTAAACCTAATCCTATCCATTACCCTATCCGTAACCCTAACCCTAAAGCTAATTCAATCCTTAACTCTAAAACTTAACATAAACCAAACCCTAACCATACCCTGACCCTAAAAGTACACCTGGCCCTTATCTAAACCTAACCCTTACACTAGACCTAGCTGTAACCTAACCCTAAAACTAACACTAATCATAAATCTAGACCTGACATTAGCTGTATCACTAATCCTAGCCCTAGCCCTAACACAAACCCTCATCCTAACACTAAACATAGCCTTAATCCTAACCCTAGCTCTAACCCTAATTCTAACCCTTGCCCTAGCCCTAAACTTAGCTATAACCCTATCCATAACCCTAACCCAAACCCTAACCCTAGGCCTAACCCTAACACTAACACTAGCCCTAAATCTAGCCTTAATTTAGCCCTAACCCTAAGCCTCATCCTAACTCTAGCCCTAAGACTAACTCTAACTCTCACCCTAGCCCTATTTCTAGTTCTAACTCTATCCATTAATAACCATAACACTAGCCCTAAACTTAGCCCTAAACATAGCCATAGCCCTAAACCTAGATCTAACCATAACAATAAATCTAAGCCTAAACCTCACCATACCACTAGCGCTAACACTATCACTAATCCTAAAAGTAGCCCTAGCTGGAAAACAAAACTGTGACAATGCCCTAATGCTAACCCTAACTAAACCATAATTCTAGTCTTGACATTAGACCTATCCCTAATTCTTACCCTAAACCTTACAAAAACCCTAACCCTACACCTAGCCTTAACCCTAGCCCTAATTCGAGTTTATCCCTAACTCTGATCAGTAACACTGATCCAGATTCTGACAGTAACAGTAACCCTATCTCTAATCACCGCCCTAAAACTAAACCTAATCCACACACTAGATTTAGATATAATGCTAAACTTAATACTAGTCCTAATCATAACCCTAGTTCTAACATTAGCCCTAGTCCTAAATATCCCTAACCTAATTCAAAACCTAGACCTAATCAGAGCACTAACCCTATCTTTAACCCTAGCCCTAACCCTAAACCTAGCCCTAATACTTAACCTAAACCTAACCATAAACCTAAACCTTGTCCTAACCTGAAATCTAACCCAAAACATAGCCCTAATCCTAACCATAATCCTTGCCCTATCCATAGCTCTAATCTTATCCATTACCCTAACCATAACCCTAACCAAATTCAAACCCTAGACTCAACCCTAACCATAGCACTAACCTAACCATAACCCTAGTCCTAACTGTAGTTCTAATCCAGTCTATTGCCCTAACCATAACCCTAACCAAATTCTATCCCTAGTCCTAAACCTAACCCTATCACTAACCCTAAACCTGTCCATTACTCTAAATCTAACCTTAACACTAAACTTAACCATATTCATTACCTTAACCCTAACACTAACCCTAATGCTAATTTGAGCCCTAAGCCTAATCCTTAACCTAACACATACCATAACTCTGACTCTGACCCTAATAATAACTCTAGCTGTAAACCTGTCCCTAATCTTCAACCTAACACTTACAATAGACCTGGCCATAATCCTTAGCCTAAAACTAGTCCTAACCATAACCCTACACATGACCTTAGCCCTATCCCTAATCCTAGCCCCAACCCTAACACAAATCCTTGCCCTAATCCTATCCCTAAGCCTAGTCTTAATACTAACCCTAACATTAACCCTAGCCCTAACACTAATTTTATGCTTTGGCATAGCCCTGAATGTAACTGTAATATCATAATTTACCCTAACCCTAACAACACTAACCCTAGCCCTAAAACTAGACCTAAACCTACAACTAACCATAGCTCTAATCTAGCCCTAATTTAGCCCTAACCCTAAACCTAACACTATCCCTAGCCCTAAGACTAACTATAACTCTTGCCCTAGCCCTAGCCCTAGCCCTAGTTCTAAACCTATCCATTACCATAACCCAAACCCTATCCCTATCCCTAGCCCCAACCTAGCCCTAACCTTCACTCTAGCCCTAAACCTGGATCTAACCCTAACCTTAAGCCTAAAGCTCACACTAACACTAGCTCTAATGCTAATTGGAAAACTAGCCCTAACCCTAACCTAGCCCTAAAACAAAATTGAGCCATAACCCTAACCCTAACCATTAACCTAAACCAAATGCTAACCCTACACCTAGCCCTAAATGTAGCCCTAATTTGAGTCATAACCCTAACCCTAGAAGTAACCCTGATGCTTACTCAGACACTAACAGTAAACCTAGCTCTAAACACTGCCCTAATTCTAACCCTAGAACTAGCCCTAATCAGAATCCTAGTTCTTTCATTAACTGTAGCCCTAATCCTAACACAAATCCTTGCCCTATTCTGAGGCCTAAACCTAGGTATAACCTTAAAGCTAACCCTAACCCTAACCCTAAACCAACCCTAACTCTACATCCAACCCTATCCCTTATCCTAAGCCAAATCCTCACCGCAATGCTACCCTAGTCCTAAACATAATCCTTAGCCTCTGTCAAATCCTATTTATATTACTAGTCTAAACCTAACCCTCATTCTACCTCTAATACTAACTCTAACCCTGACCTTTATTCTGACCCTAACAATAACCCTAGGTATAAACCTGACACTAACCCTAAAGCACACCCTAACCCTACCCCTACTGGCAGACCTATACCTAAACCTAACAATAACACTAGCACTAGACCAAACCTAATCCTAAATAGAGTCATAAATCTAGCCTTAGCCCTAAGCAAAAACCTAGCACTAGCCCTAACGATAACTGTTAACCTAACGTAAAGACTAACTCTATCCCTAGACCCACTGCTAGTCCTAAATCTGGCTCTCACCCTAAACCCAACCCTAACCCGAACAATGACCGTTACCCTAAAACAAACCCTAGTTCTAAAACTTATCCTAACCCCAAACCTAACTAGAACACTAGACTTATCCATAACCCTAACCCTAAAACTAGTCATAACCACATCCCTAGCTCTTACATTACCCATAGCCCTAATGATAGCCATAAACCTCACACAAACGTAGCCCTTATCCTAGCCCATATTGTAACCCTAACCATAAGCCTAGACCTAACCCTAACCCTAAACCTCGCCCTAACCCTAATTCTAGCTCAAACTCTAACCTTAATCTAAACATAACCCTAAACCTAACCCTAACATTAGCCCTGACTCTAAACCTAACCCTCACGCTAGCCCTAATCCTAGCTCAAATGCTAACACTTACCCCAAACCTAAACCTGTCACGGACCCTAGGCCGAACTCTAACCCTAGTCCTAATACTAAAGTTAACACTAGCCCTAACCTTAGCTCTAACCCTATCCATTACCCTAAAGATAATCCTAACCCAAATGCTAACCCTAGGCCTAATGCTAACACTATTGCTAACACTAACCCTATTCATTACTATAAACCTAACCTGAACCCTGAACCTAACCCTATCAATTACCCTAACCTGAACTCTAACCCTATCCCTAAAACCAATACAAGCCTTAACCCTAAATCTTAACCTAAACCATCCTTACTTGAACCCTGACCCTAATAATACATCTAGATTTAAATGTTACCCTTAACCTAAATGTAACGCTTACACTAGACCTAGCCATAACCTAACCCTAAAACTAACCATAACCATAAACCCATACCTGACCTTAGCCCCAGCCCTAATCTTAGCCCTAACCCTAGCCCTAACCCTAACACAAACACAAGTCCTTATCTTAGGCCTATACCTAGTCTTAATCCTAACCCAAACCCTAACTCGAGCCCTATCTGTAATTTTAACACTCGCCCTAGACCTGAACTTAGGTATAACCCCATCCTTTCCCCTAACCCTATCACTAACCCTAACCCTAATAGCTCTAACCATAGGCCTAACCCTAACACTACTCCTAGCAATAATTCTAGCCCTAATTTAGCCCTAACCCTAACTCTACCCCTAACCTTGTCCTAAGACTAACTCTAACTCTCCCCCTAGCCCTATTTCTAGTTCTAATCCTATCCATTACAATAAACCTAACACAAGTCCTAACCATAGCCCTAACCCTAGCCCTAGACCCTACCCTAGATCTAACCATAACTCTACATTTGACCCTAACCCTAAGCCTAATCCTCAACCTACCACTAGACCTCTAATCCTAAAACTAGCCGTAACCCTAGCCTTATCTCTTAAACAAAACCGAGTCATCGTCCTAACACTAAATGTTAACCTAAAACAAACCCTAACCCTAAACCTAGCCATAGCCTTTTACCTCTAATTCATGTCTAGTCCTAAAATTAACCCTGACTCTGACTTATATTCTAACACTAACCTTAATTCTAAATATCACACTAACCCTAAAGATTGTGCTAACACTAGATCTAGACCAAATACTAACTCTAATCATAACCTTAGTTCTGATATTAGCCATAGCCCTAAACCTAACAGAAAAACTAGCCCAATCTGAGTCCTAAGCCTAGATGTAAACCTAAACCTAACCCTAGCACTAACCCTAACCCTAAAGGTAGCCCTAACTCTAGCTCTAACTCTATCACTTACCCTAAGCCAAACACTATCAATAATGCTAACCTTAGTCCTAATCCTAATCCATATCCTAATCCAAACCCTAACCCTATTACTAGTCATAACACTAGCCCTCATTCTAGCTCTAAACCTAACTTAAATCCTTATCCTAACACAAACCCTCAGTCTAAATCTGACCCTAACCCTAAACCAAACCCTAAAACTAGCCCTACCAGTAAACATATACCTAAACCTAACCCTAACACAAGCCCTAGATATAAACCTAATCCTAAATATAACCATAACTCTAGACTTAGACCTAAAAAAACCCTGAGCCCTAGTCCTAACATAATTCTTAACCTAAATCAAACACTAACTCTATCCCTATACATAACCCTAGTCCTAATTCTGGCTTTCACCCTATACCTAACTGTAACCTGAACACTGACCCTAACACTAACACTTAACCTAGCTCTTAACCTGAACATAACTCAAAACTTAAACCTAACACTAGACATAGTCATAAACCTAATCCTAAAACTAGCTCTAATCAGAACCCTAGATATTACATTACACATAGCCTTAACCCTGGGCCTAAACCTAACACAAAACCTAGACCTAATCCGTGGCCTAACCCTACACTAAGCATAACCATAATCCTAAATGTAGCCCTAACCCTAACCCTCGCCTTAGACATAACCCTAGCTCAAAGCCTAACCCTTAGCCTAAACATACTCCTAGCCCTATTCATAAACATAAACTTAACCCTAGCCCTAATCCTAACCTTAACCCTAGTACTAACCCTAGCTCTAACACTAACATTACCCTAACCCTAACCCTAACCCTAATAATAACCCTAGCCCTAAACTTAACCCTATTACTAACCCTAATCATAAACCTAACCCTCGACCTAACCCTTAACGTAACCCTTGCCATAAACTTAACCCTAAACCTCCCATGAATCAAAACTAAACCTATCCCTAAACCTAAGTTTAACAGTAACCTAAACTAACCCTAAACCTAATCTTACATGTAATCCAATACATTACTCTAAAACTAACCCTAACCCTAATGAAAACCCTAGCCCTAAACCCAGCCCAAACCATAACCATAACCATAACCCTACCCTAAACCTAACACTTCCCCTAGCCATAACTGTAGCTTAAACCCTAAACCTTACCCTAAACCTATCCCTAGCCCTAGTCCTAATCATAACACTAACTCTGCCCTAACCCTAATATTAAACCTAGCCCTAATCCTAGCCCTAATATATCCCTATTTCTAACCCTAACCTGAACCCTAGAATTAAGACTAACTATAATTCTCACAAAAGACCTATCCCTACTTCTAACTCTATCCCTTACTGTAACCCTAAACCTAGTCATAACCCTTGCACTATCCTTAGCCCTAGCACTAACTCTAGATTGAAACCTATCTCTAAAACTAACCCTGATCTTATGCCTCACTTTAACCCTGAAAATAGCTCTAACCCTAATGCTAATCCTAAAATTAGCCCTAACCCTAGCCCTAAAACAAAACTGAGCCATACCCCCTAACACTAACCCTTACCCTTGACCAAACCCTAACCCTATGCCAGCCCTAAACATAGCCCTAATTTGAAACCTAACCCTAAACCTAAACCTAACCATGACCCTGACTCATATCCAAACACTAAACCTAGCTCTAAACATCACCTTAACTTTAAACCGAACCCTAATACTAGACCTAGCCCTAAACCTAACCCTAAAAGTAACACTATATGAACCCTATTT